>NC_090779.1:12667500-12967500 GCF_040054535.1 Antennarius striatus
TAATGGTAGCTGACAGGAAGCCAGTTCTCTGAGATGCAAAGTAAACTTACATCCAAGCTGTTTCCTACCAACAGAATTCCATGGAGAACAGTTCTCCATATTTAAAATCTCACATTATGTTGCATATGACATTCCCAGTCATTACAGCTGAGTCTTTTGTCAGCTTGTGGGCTCCCCTGCATCATATTAGGATTGAAAGCTGGGCCTCTTTATTCCCACTGGACTCATATGGTCATGTTTCCTGTGAGAATAGCTCTGTTGCAGAGCCTTTCCCAGCCCCTGCATGAAAGGAAGCAGAGACACAGCAGCACAACTCTAACATTACAAAATTATACAATTCCTTGTCTGTCTTGTAGCTGGTTTATTTGTGTCACTTCTTTGTTTGTGGTCTGATAAGCTATGGGCACTCTGTCATCCATGGGGTTTTCACACAAGAGGATATCTTGGAAGAGCAGGCCACTGTGATTAACAACAGTTCCACTGAATCCCAACATGTGTTAGTTCAGTTTCTCCAAAAATCCAATACTATCATATTCCACCAAAGCTGATGTCAATTAATAAATTCATGAATTTGAGTTGTTTCCCAGCTTCAGTCAGTCTCCCTCTATTTTAAACCCCAGTGATGTTTGATGAAGTTGAACTTGTGACATCCTGCTAAAGAATTTTAATCATTATCCTTGTCTGTCAGTAATCTTTGTTCTCATTGCCAATTCAGGATTTGTATGTGAGAACATCTCTTCCCAGAACGAACTGAGAGATGTTTGATAATGGGAGGGGGAGAAGGCCACAATGTACATTGTCTAAAATTTTGCAGTCCCTTGTTTATTTATTCATTGTTGCTGTAATTGCAGCTAGCTAGAGGCATATTTGCATTTGATATTCTAGCATTCGGTCTCTCTCTCTCTCACACACACACACACACACACACACACACACACACACACACACACACACACACACACACACACACACACACACACACACACACACACACACACACACACACACATACAACTCTGTAGATTCTGTTGGTGGTTGAAGTTGTTTACATTATCTCCTTAAGGAGTGGGTCTTATTTGCATAGTTTGTCTGGAAAATATGTCCAGTGCTCCATTCCCAGTACTCAGTGTGTTAGTGTGAAAGTATGTAGGTGAATGAGAAAAAGGATGTCGGGTCAAGACCGTGTTATGTCTGAGCTTTGTGTGTGTGTGTGTGTGTGTGTGTGTGTGTGTGTGTGTGTGTGTGTGTGTGTGTGTGCGCGTGTGCGTGTATGGGTGTGTGTGTTTTCCACCCATGAAGCAAATTATAAATTATAAATTTGTTCTTTGATACTTAGATTCTCGAAAAAATTTTATTAAGTGTTGTGACATGTTAACAACACGGCTCCCTTATGTGTGATGTATTTCAGTCACAGTGCAACATAAGCTTCTTAGTGGTGCCAGAAACTAATATCTGTTAATGCCAGAACACCCTTTGGAAGCAAAGCTCCTCACTTGATATATTACAAACATTTGAATGCAAACAAACTCAATTCCTTATGTGGTGACCACCTTGCCATCACACTGGGTCGATCAGCTCAGACATTATCACATCACAACTAGAGATCAAATATTTTCTGAGCGTGATTTAATAACAATAGTTGGTGCAGACAAAAAACTAATCAGAAACTGGATAACAGTTGAACTGAATGCAGTCACAGTAATAAATACCTAAGTAAATTAAACTGAACCATTAAATGTCAGACCTGTGATGAATACCTAAAACTTGTTCTGAACACCAAATTCAAACTAATGAATAAATAAATCTGTAACTGATTAACTAAAAAATTCCAGGTTGGAGTGATTTTCATTTTTGCCAGCTTAGTATTATTTTCTCACAAAGTCAGCACCTCTATTTGAGAGGCAAATGTGTCAAGGCCCATAACCGTTGGCAGCTATCGAAGCCACTTTCCACTAAAACCGTTATCTTCCAAAACATTTCATTGGCACCAGTTTATGAGTAATTTTTTAGTCTGCCTCTCTTAATTTCTTATAAATATGAACAGTATTTTAGATATTAGTTGTCATTCTGAAGACTGTGTAGATCGTAAGCATGATTAAACACATTGGTTGTATTATTTTTGCTGTGCTTTTATTCAGTTCGGATAAATGTGGCTGGCATCCTTTTAAATCCTCTAAGTGTGCCAAAGTCCAGGGACACACTTACATGTGAGTGTCCAGAGCACACATGTTTAAGGATTTTGGAAGTGGTCGTCTTCTTTTGAATAAAGTGATGGTTTAACTGTTGCATTAGTGATGGGGATCTAGGGGCTTATAATGATTTAAATTCAGAGGTTAGGCCCTCAGTATAGAATGTAATTCCAGAGGGATTACCAGTGGAATCTGGTGAATATCTGAGGAAATCCCTCTCTTGGACTCTCAGATCCTCTGTTAGTACAGAAATCATAACCTCTAACACGGTGTCCCCGTTTGCCAAACAGGTTTGAATTTCTGTGTTTATCATAGCTTCCAGAGACTTCAGAAAATGTATGACAGTTTCCTAAAATTAAAATATTCAAACCTTCATAATTTAAAAAAAGAGTGTAATCTCAGCCATAATCTGTCTAGGATATGTTTCCTTGTGAAAGTTGTCACGATGATGTTCAGTCTTCTTCTGTCGTATGTCATTAGACCTCCAGCTCCGTTGCAGCAAGCCAGTCCAGTGTGTCACTGTCTAAGTCTATTAAGCCACAGACTCCATTTGGTGGCTGGTATATGGGGCAGCTGGTAGTCACATGCTCCACAGTCTGTGGTGTAACCTCACATTTGCAGTGGGCACTCTCTGTGAGACCCTACTTCTGCATTGCTGCACCAAAGCTTCCCACACCAGTCCTCAAGCGATTGAGGGTTGTCCATTCATTGCGGGGGAGATGCTGGCCAGGAACATCTGTTGGGTCCTCAATGAATAGGTGAAGCCGTGATGGTATGGCTGCCTTCCACTGGTCCCTCCATTTTGCCTTCACCCAGGAAGCCTTGGAGGTGTCTGCTGGTGTTGTTCGGAGCAGTTCCTGGGCTTGTGTGACCGCTGTGGTGTCTCCATGACAACCTTGTGGAGGGGATGGGATTCACACCGCTTAGCCTTCCGAGCGAGGGCAAGCATGGCTGCTTCTCGTCTGACCTCTGCAGGAGCGATACCGGCGAGGACAGGCGGTTGGTTGGGGTAGCTCGTAGGCATCCGGAGACAATCCGTAGGGCAGTGTTGAGGGTAACATCCAACTTCTTAACATGAGGGCTGCGGCTTCAGACTGGGGCACAGTACTCAGCTGAGGGAAACACCAGGGCCTCAGTGGAGATACGCAGTGTCTTGGTGGTGGCTCCCCACATGGTACTGGCTAGGCGCCTTATCAGTGCAGCACGATCGGTGGTCTTGCCTTTGACGCTGTCCAGATGTTGTTTAAAAGACAGGGTCCAGTCCAGCTTCACTTCAAGGTATGTCGGGGAGGACTTGGACTGTAGCGGGAAATTGTCAACCATGATGTTGATATTGCGGGTTGGCTTCCTTGTTGTACAGGTGGAACATTGTTGACACAGTCTTTTCAACACTGAGCTTGAGGTGCCAGTCCTTCAAGTATGAGGACAGGATGTTCATTTCCTCAGAAAGGCCCCTCTTCTGCTCCTTCCCAAGATGGCTTTCTGAGCAAGATGGCCAGGTCCTCTGCGTAGCCGTACTTCCGTGATGTTGTTTCACGTAGGTCATAGATGTAGATGTTGAACGGAAGTGGTGCCAGTACTGAACCCTGTGGGACACTGTTCCTGAGCTTTCTCACCCTACTGCTTTGGCCATTGCAGGTGTGGAGCCGAAAGCTGCAGTTGCTCAGCATGTTCATGATGAAGCTCACCATGTGCTTATGTGGGAATGGTCTCCAGAAGCTTCATGTGGAGCCCGCACAGCCAGACAGTGTCGTATGCAGCTGTAAGGTCCAGGAAGACAGCACCGGCCTTCTCTCCTGCCTGGAAGCTTTCCTCTATGTCGTGGCACAGAAGGGTCACCTGGTCTGTTGTCGACCTACCGCTTCGGAAGCCAGCTTTTTCTTTAGGCAGCTGGGGGTTCGATGACTGGGGTGAGGCGTGCCAGGATGAGGCGTTCCAGGAATTTAAAGGGAACACACAGGAGGGAGATTGGCCAGTATCCCTTAGGGTCATTTCTTGGCTTTTTTGGCTTCGGCAGGGCAATCACCTTGGCATGGTGCCAGACTTTTGGCAGCTGTGAGTACTGGAGGCATGCAGAAAGGAAGGAACAGAGCCAGTCATTTGCCTTCTTGCCTTGATGTTTAAAGTACTCCAGGTTGACGCTGTCTAAGCCTGGTGCCTTGCCAGTCTTTAGGCGTTGTATGGCCAGATCCATCTCATGAGCCGTGAAGTTGGTCAACAGGTTGTTGTTGCATCCTGGGGCCCTGAGCAGCTCGTGGACTCTTGCTGATGTTTTTCTAGTGAAGTCCTTGTCTGCATTGGGGAAGCGGCCATTACTCAGCAGGAGCGATGCGATGGAATCTGCAGTGATGGGGCATTGTGCTGGAGTTGTTGACCTTCCTGTCAGTTTGTTCAGAGTGTGCCACCCCTGTCGGCTTGAGTGTGTGAAGCTGATTGATTCCACCGACATCTCTCCCTGGCACAGGCTTGACCAACGATGGAATGGTGATGAGTGACGGCCGATCGTGTGACCAAGGGAACATGTCCGGGATGCGTCTCACAGGGAGGGACTGGTTGTTACGGCATTTTGCAAATGCCAGGTCTGGATTGGTGGTGCTGTTCCATCATGCAGAGAAGAATGAGCATGGCTCCTTTGGGTCGTACAGGAGTGTGGCATCTAAAGTGGAGGCCTAGTCTATCAGGAAGCTGCCATCAGCATCCGTGTTGCTGTAACCCCTGTCTGTATGGTGGCTATTGAAGTCGCCAGTGTACACGGCTGGGGCTGGGACATCTGGCAGGGTTGATGGGATCAGTCTGCTGGGTGGTGGTTTGTAGACGTTGACGATAGTGGTGTCTTGTACTTTAGTGGCAATCCATTCGGTCTCTGCGTCCTCTGGGGATTGTCTGGTGGCAATCCCCTGAGGACGCAATCCCCAGAGTACTTTAGAGGCAATCTGAATGGATTGCCACTAAAGCACAAGACACCACTATCGTCAACGTCTACAAACCACCACCCAGCAGACTGATCCCATCGTCCCTGCCAGATGTCCCAGCACCAGCCGTGTACACTGGCGACTTCAATAGCCATGTCTTTGCAGACAAATGTGGCAATGCCATGTTGTTTTGCCGGTGTGGCCGGCTAAAGTGTACCCAGGGACCCTCAGGATGTTCTTGTTTTCCTGGTGTGTCTCCTGCAGGGTGATCAATGTCACATTGTTTTTGCTGGCTACTTGCTCAAGGATGTTGATCTTGGCAGTGGTGAGACCTTCGACGTTGACTTGGAGAAGCACTAGCGCCGGAGCTGTGGTCGGTAGACGTCGTGAAGACATTAGTTTCGCCTAAGAGCATGCAACCTTGCAACTGCTCTTTGGCTACTTGCAGGGGAGGCCACGTGGAGGCTGTCTTCTTTTCCCCCTGATGTTTAATGAGAGAGGGAAATATGATGCAGTGATAATATTTGAGATTTTATCATGGACTTCTCAGGAGGTGTCCTCAGCCACTGCTCTACATGAACTAAATTATATTAGTCATTATTTTGTGATGGATGTGAAAGTAGGAAGGTCTTTTACATCTTTTAATACTGCAAATATTAGCAAACTATTTTTTCTTGCAAATATGAACATGTATACTAAATACTGTTTGAATGAATTGGTTAATGACAATCAAAAAGAAAGGAAGAACATGTAAATCTTCAAATAGAATATTCAGCTCTTTTTTATTCTGTTTTTTATTTGTATGCATGAATTGTTTTTTCAAACACAAGACACTGTACATCTTTCAACAAAAAAATCCAGCCACTAGATCTAAAAACTGCATTTATTTCTTGTCTGTAACTGCCACACATGATTCATCAGGTGTATTAAATTTATTAAGAAAAAGCTTTCCACCTCCTATCTTCAGATTCTGGCTTTACTCAAGGCGCGAAGACCAAATGAGACATTCAATACCTTTACAGTGATGGGATTCCCTTTGGACAAGACGAATTACACACACACACAGACCACACATACTTGCCAAAGGGCTCTCCCTGCAGATGAGCGGGTCATTTTTCATTACCCTGGCTCAGAGGAATCAAGTGTGTAGTAATGGAGCACAGTAACATTGAGCCAAAGCTATAGAAGGATAAATCTCAGCTGTAGAACTCAGTGGAGGTAGACCAGCAGGATATGGCTAACTTTGACTCCTCTATTTGTCACCTCAGACTTGATCCAGAGGAAGATGATAGAAAGGCTGTTGCCTGTTCACTTCATATCCTCTTATTTGTCCATTGCTTCAGTTTCCTTTATTATGCAGTCTCTCTCTCATCTCTAGTTTATTCCCACTTTCCACCTCACCTGTTTGCTTTACCCTTCCCAGACTCTTCCCCTGCTAATGTCTTTCCTCACTGTCTTTGAAGACAGTTTGCTTTTGTCTTTCGATCCCATATGTCTTTCTCCATACTGGTCTTACACACAAACCATCTTATGCCACCTGAGCCAGTATAGCCTGAGGCGGAGCAGAGGGGAGTAGGGGAGGTAGAGTGAAGGGTGGGGAATGATGGCCCTGCTTTTCTTAAGTTGTGAGTTTTTCAGATTCTTCTCTTTGCCAGGGGTCATAATATACTGTATTATACATTTGTGTCATTACATTACTTTTACTTTAATGCTACAACACGACTATACGTAAGCCTTATACAGTGTCCTAAGATTGTGTACAGTGACTCCTCCTCATCTTACTGCCCTACATGTCTGGCAGAGTGCTTGCTTGATCTGGAGAGTTGCCATGGCAACTTTTGTTTGTGCCTTACCTTGGAGAGAACAGGGGAATGAAGCTGGTCAAATGTTCATGTGTATGTGCTGGTGCAGGCTGTTGTGGACATGACACAAAGATAAAGAAGCAAGAGTTTTATCTCAAACATAATGTGTGAATGAAAGCTCCTACAAGCTTAGCCTTGAAGGACATTGAACTGTGGCTCTGTAATAAGCCTGGAAGGTCGTCAGCCCTTGAAGGACACATGCACACGCTGTACTTACACACAGGTTGAAATTAGCAGGGAACAAAGAGGACCCATTTGGACCCTTTTTGCCCAAAATCCCCATTGTCCTTTCCCTGTTGGACACATGTTTAATAGGCTAGTAGAATACATTAAAATGTGACACACACACGCGCGCGCACACACACACACACACACACGCACGCACACACACACACACACACACACACACACACACACACACACACACACACAGTTTGCAGACAGGACTGCTTGATATTCTGCATACTAAATGTTTGCTACATTTAGTATTCTGTCCAGTCTGCGGACAGAGGATAGTGGCCACTGGAGTTCAAACATTCTTTAGTACACAGTGTCCTTGAGTTGAAGCCACAAACTGTGTATGTGTATGTCATTTATGATGAACCAAAATAGACAAGAAGTAAGAGAGATGAAGAGGTTTGATATAGAGGGTAGAAAAATCATCATTCACGGTTCAAGGGGTTTACAGGCACTGCGCGAGAAACATTAACTCAGACACATGTACACAAAGTTTATACATTCATACATAGTAGCAGTCCAGTACCTGACAAACCATACATCATTGATTTTATCATGTATTTCCAGAAGTATCAGTGAACACGGGTCATTCAGCTCTACGGTGATTTCTCACAATGTAAATTATTGATGAAGAGAGGAGATATAAGGGAAAAAGATCCTTCCCCTGTGAATGAAAGTGAATTTGAATTACACAAACACACACACGCACATACAAACACACACACTCACATACAAACACACACACGCACATACAAACACACACACGCACACACACACGCGCACACACGCGCACACAAACACACACACACACACACACACACACACACACACACACACACACACTGACAATCTAAGTCCTCACAGATCACTAAAGCTGTGTCCACTCTGTCCTTTGTGCCTCCTCAGACACTGCTTTAGTTATCGTATCACTTCCGATTCATGCCATCCAAAACAAGATGGAAAGGTATCGCCACGTTTTCAGGGACACACATGACAAAGTAACACTCAAAAACACACAAGACCATTGTCCTTCTAACTACTTTTTTAACCAAGTTTTCATTTTGAATTGGAATTTGAGGAATGTCCCACCTGATTTGGAATTTTTCGTATGGCCCAAATGCCTGCTTTGTCTAAAGCTGCTCGGACAACAGTGGAATCACCCCTTTTGGAGGTTTTAAAAACATATTCCAGTTTGCCTTACTAATGCAAAATGGTAAGTCGTTGCCTTCGTGGGAAGCTTTCATCTTGTCTTATTATTATTTCTTTAATTCACAAGGGAGTCAACTATTGACTCACTTTTTGGTATACTGTACTGTATTCTCCATTTTTCAGTTTGATAGAAGTGTAAAAATATGAGGTGTAAAGATATGAGAAAAAAAAGCCACTTAAACAGTAAGAACAATTTTGGAAGCACCAGGGAAATGAGCTTAGTAGTGAAATGAGAACAAAGAAGAGTTGGACACAGAAATAACTGGTTTGTTTGAAGTGCCAGTGCGTTTCTCAATTTAAAAACACCCTAACTGGAACCACATTTCAGTTCCAAAGTCACTCACAGGCAGGGAGGGTGGAGCTCACAGACACACACATACACACTTGAACAAACAAAACAGATCTCTCCTGGTCAGTCGTTTCTCTAGACATTCCTGGCTGCCTTTCCATGAACCTCCCAGATCTGTCTCACTCTGAAGCGCTGGATAGAGATTTGTCCCTACTATTATTTTTCCATCAGGTTTCTAATGAACCATTCTGCTTGAACTTTCACACTTTGAGAATTACAGTATTTTTTGCTGAATCTTGTATTGTAATCTGATCTGCACCACACGCAGATAGCAGTACGTTAAACTGACGGTTAGTCATAACGCCTATTCAGCTATAACAATGTCAGCATCATTAATCATCATGGAACTGCTGGTGTCAGTCTAAAAGTGAGGCCTTTTAATGTGTTTGTTTAGAGTCCACAACTATGGGAGACACAAACACAGAAGCGAGGAGCACCAAGTGCAAGTGTGTGTGTGTGTGTGTGTGTGTGTGTGTGTGTGTGTGTGTGTGTGTGTGTGTGTGTGTGTGTGTGTGTGTGTGTGTGTGTGTGTGTGTGTGTGTGTGTGTGTGTGTGTGTGTGTGTGTGTCAGTCACAAGTGCCTACCACAGTGTCTCCCAGCCAGGGTTAAAGAGATTCTCCATCTTGTTTCAATTAACCTTTGAACACTGTTTATATCACATTCCACCAATATAGGTTAACTTTTCCAGCACAGACCATCAACTATATTCCCCTGCTCGACCCTAAAACTTGCTAAACCCAACTCACCTTTTCAGATCGTTCCCTTTTGGACCACTGCCAGAGAAAAACACCAGATCAGCACCTCATTACAACCACACTTCAGCCCAGAATAGAAGTCCATTGGTTCCATAACAGAGCTCTGTCTGGGTCCAGACACATCATGCCTTCAAGTATTTCTCACCCTGTGCTTCATAGCATTGGTCTCAGTAGGTCATTTAAAGGTAATCGTGTATGGAGAAGTTAAAGGTGCACAAGCAGTGGACAGCTCACTAAATCACAGTTGCTTGTCATTGTTCCTTCCTGCCTTGCCCCCCCCCCCATTCAGCTCCTTTGTATCCACTCACATCTATTACAAACAAGATCATTCATTATGTCTTGCTGCTAAGTGTTCAGGATCTTCCTACTGATGTTGTATTTGTTCCCCTCTCTATCAGTTTTACCCCATTCTTCCACTTCCTGCAATGTCTCCTTCTCTCTCCCCACCATTGCTCAAACAACAGAGCCCTTGTAATAGCAAAGTGAGGAAGCTTCCAATAAAGGGAGATATGTATTTGACTGGAGAAAGCCAAGAAAAGACGGGTGTATTTATTAAAGCCAAAGACAGTCATCTGGAGATGTTTAAGTTGGACGGGCCAGTTTCCGGTGTCTGGAACAAGCCAAAAATATTTTTTTAAAAACCCTCCATGTTTCTCATGTGACCCTCTGCATTCAACAAACTAAGCTGATTGAGCTTTCAGAAAAATCTACAGTGTGGTAACAATTGAACCATTCAAGAGCAAACCTTATTAAATGTAATCTGCATTCACATGGCCCATATTCTCCTTATCTGAAATTTGTTATGTTTAGATAACAAGTACTGTATAATGTATCACTGATACTGATGGGTTAGCAGATGTGTACAGTGTACTATATGTAACTATGTACGTTTGTATTTGGATGGATGGATGGATGGATGGATGGATGGATGGATGGATGGATGGATGGATGGAATTCACCTAACACTGGTTTCATAACATGGGGATTTGGCGACTCATCTTGTAATAACAATCAGGAAGCAGGTGAGCCATTACTTGCTGAGCTGTTCAAATACTTCATTGACAGCAGGTTTACACTTTGCTTAGTCTTTACAGCACATTTACTTCTCTATTTATGGCAGCAAAAACTGGATTTTGTTATGTTAACTACTTGTGGTTTCAACGGTTTTTGCTGCAGCTGTGTAAGGTGAACCAATGTGCCTAATCTAGGTCATAAAAATAGAGCCTCAGTTTAACGGCTGCAGCGAACTGACGGCCAGGAATCATCCAGGGAAGCCAAACTGGGGAGCAGCGGAATCTGTGTTTGAAAAAATTGAAAGGAGACATTTCACTGAAACACTTTTTATCAGAACTGTGTGACCATTTTAGGTCTGTAGAAATGTATGCACATGGCAAATGCTGGAAAGTTGGGACACACAAAAACAATAAATGAACAGGATTCTTCTTGTTAATCAATTCAGTTCAACACAACATAGAATCAATATCTAATGGTCTACTCCACACAATCATATTAATAGATTTTTATTAATATGTGCTTTTTTTATGCCAGCAACTTGTCTAAAAATGTATGGTACATTTGCACCAAAAGACTGCCGAAGATGTGGCTTATAAACACCTGATTGAATAATTCCACAGATAAAAGTTCATTAGTGACATGTGAGTGTATCATGATTCAGTTTGGAAAATGACAGCCTTAAAAGGTTCAGTCATTCAGAAAGAAGACGAGGAATTCACCAGTGTGTAAAAGATCAATGACTGACAACAGTCAGATAAAATGAATTTGAGGATTTGCCCAGTTACTATCAATAATATCGTCCAAAGATCCAGGGAAAGCTGACCGACCCACTAGAATTGTGCTAGGATGACGGTAAAATTGGAATAGGAAAAGATATTTCACAGATATTTATGAGCAATTATAAAGTTCGTCGCTATTGGACGGACCATTACTGATGGTGGTGTAGCGGCAGTGCGTCCCTTGCATTGAGGGCAGCCTACAGATGTGCTCGCAGACAGATGTGTGTTTGTAAGCGCACACACGCGGGGAAGAGGACACGGATCGGGGGCGGGGGGGTCTGCAGTTTCTCATGGCTGTGAGCTGCAGCAGAAAATCTCCCCTTGTCTGCTCCTCTCCCCGCCTCCACATCTTGCCTCCATTATTCCCGTATTTTCGAGGCAACTCAAATGACATCGAGAAGCGGAGCTCTTGACCAAGTGAAGGCGGCCTGGAATACGTTCAGCTTCTTTCCTTTTTCCCGGTAGAGCCGCCCGCCCCCCCCCCGAGCCGCTGACCGTTGGTACGGTCTCCTTCTACCCTCACGTCCACTCACCGTTTGTGCACAGTGCCGGTAGCCAAAGGGGGTTGGTCGGTTGACACCGTGAGAAGCTCACCGCTGTCGGAAGGAAGGAGGCGAAGCCGGTGTTCTCTCTGTCTCTGTTGATTAGCGCCTTAGTTTTAATGGCGAAGATATGATGTGACGTTCAAGTGATGCTGGGAATAAGCCAAGAGCTGCGTCGCTTCTCATGAACCTGAACTATCGGTCACTAATATGGATGCTGATGTGCCTCCTCCCCTAGGCCGGTCAGGAAAAGCGGGCTTTTTGGACGATTTTCTGACAATAACACGACATATCTCGTTTTGGGATTAATTTTTTTCCTGGAGCTTGGTTTTTTGTTGGGAACCTCGACGCCAGCGTTTGTTTTAAAGGTAATGGTCTCTAATGTGTCCAGAGCTGACCGAGCATCACTGTCAGCTGTCCGAATGGGATTCTGGGATTTTGTTGCCAGCTCCAGGGAAATAATGACACGTTGCTAATGTGTGCTTTCTGTATAGTCTTCATTTTCATTTCCTCGTCTCATTGCTGGTGAGTCAGGTCTCAGGATGTACATTAGCCTGTTTGAAACTGGACTGGTAATGGGTCAGAAATGTTGGTGTGTTTCATGTGGCATGAATCACACACCAGGACAAGGTGGAAGTAGAAAGTGACCACATGCATTATGAGTTTAAAATTCTCTCAGACCCACAAGTTACATGCTAATGTATTGTTTATAACATGTTTACAACAGTGGACTGGTTACATTGCAGGTCAAAGTGTTGCAGACAAGAACAAAGCACTTAGATGCTTCTTCAGTGCTATGCTCTCCCCTTTCACATGTACAGACTCAATAATAGAGAAAAAAAAACATGTTTAATGCCAAGAAGGAGTAACTTTGGGTTTAGATCTTGACTACGTTTGCTGCTGTCCTTTTGTTTCTTGTTGAATGTTTTGCAGGTGAATTGCTGGCTAAATTGGCTATCGATCTGAGTATGAATAATTCTTCCTTTGCTTTGCTTTTCGAGCACTGGCTGTGTGATGAACCGGTAATCTGTGCAGGGTATAGAAAGTGGACATTTAGTTCTATCTCCTTTTGATACACGTATCATCTCAGGGTTGTTCTATTACGCACACTATGTTTGAATTTAATTAGTCATTTTCACTCAACTGACCTGCCACTTAGAAGTCATAATAGTAGACATTAATGGAACCCTAAACAAAGAGTGTGGCTGAAGAACACAACACTAAGTGTTGGAAAATGAATGTGTGTGCGTGTGTGTGCACAGGTGCACTGGTGCACCAAATCTAAACCACAAGAGATAAATGGTGAGTGGGTACACCGCACTCTTCAAAGTAGCTTGGAGGCACACTAATGCACAGACACAAACACACACACACACACACACACACACAGACACACACACACACACACACCTACACCCCCCCCCACACACACACCCTTAGTCATCCAGCAGAATTCACATAGGGATGAGTGTTGAGACAAAACTATGTTACTCTACTGCCTCGTTTTTCTGGTATCTTCAGCTCCCTGCTAAAATCTCACCTCCTTCCTGTTATTGCGATGCAAGCTGGCATGAATGGTGAGAGTATCTCATGTTGGTGACACACCCTTACTGAATTGCAAGAGATGCCAGTGTCCATTATGATCCCATTGGCAAAGAGATTTAAACCGGTTATGCTTGTGCTTGTGACATCAATGTTTGGAAGGAGTTGTCAACAGAGGTGGCAGTCTCCCACTTCATATCCACTCTTCCTTTTCCTCACCCCCCCCCTTCCCAGACATACACACACACACACACACACACACACACACACACACACACACACACACACACACACACACACACACACACACACACACACACACACAGAGAGAGAGAGAGAGAGAGAGAGAGAGAGAGAGAGAGAGAGAGAGAGAGAGAGACCACTACCCTATTGTCCTGCTCTAACTCCCCATCTTCCAGATATGAAGGAAGTGTGAGAGAAGCTGGGGGTGTTTGTGTTCCTCCGAGCCCCGTCTTCCTGTGAAATTTCATCATCAAAGTATCAAACTTCTAGGCAGGTCTTAAAATATCTTGGCTCAATCTTCCATATGACATAGTCTAATGTGTGTGTATGCAGACCATATCTCCTGTGGTTAAATGTTTCACCATTGCACCTGCTTCAATGAGTGTGCCTGAATCTGGCAAACAGCTACTATAATTATTATAACTATTGTTTTAGAATTAGCCATAAAATATAAATTCAACTACAGAAGTGCTTGAGTTATCATCAGCTGTCACTGGACTGATGAATACTGTTATAATGAGAGTACTGCTGCATGTTTAGTTAGCTCAGCTAACTTATGAAAATTATAGACTTATAAAATTATATAAAAGATATGGTGATAATGTATGTTAAGGATTTTTTTAAAGTTAAAATCATTCTATTTGCATGCTTGACAGTAGTGGATACCCAAATAGTGGTTTGTTGTCTGGAAAGTATATAATAATGACTTTACAAACAAACTCGTTAAAAACCAACTTTTTGTCTCTCTTTCTCAGATGACAGAGGGAAGGCGATGTCAAGTCCATCTCCTGGATGACAGGAAGCTGGAGCTTCTCGTGCAGGTGAATTTCCCTTCCCCCCACACACTCTTTCATCTCCGTCTTTCCTCTCCTCTCTCTCTCCATGTAGACTCTCATTTCCTTACAGGGGGAAGTCATGTCTGGCTTCCCGAGGGACTGTGTAACTGCTGACCGAGGGAAATCTGGGCAGCAGAGGGTGACTTTGCACTTTCTTGCTGCTCACCTGATCTCTCCCTTTACAGACACACAGCCTGCTCCCCGCAGGTCTTGTGGAGCTTTATTTTGCCTATCTGCTCTGTAGAAATGCTTTGAAGGCATCATGGAGGTTCCATCTCTGAGACGCCAATGAAGGTTGTAATAGAGGCCTATTGGGGATTTCTAGTAGAAAGGCATGAGTGAGATGTCAGATTTTAAAGACATATTACACGTTTGGCCTACAGCACATGGAAGTAGTTATCAGCTGATTCAAACAAGAAGAAAATCAACTGCAAGTGTCTTCTAGTTGGGGAGATATTAAATATCACACTAGATGTACAATCTCTACATCCATCTCATACGTATTTGAGCATGTTGATGAGACAGACAGAATGCAGCACTGCCACTGGAAATGGCGTCACATTCAATTCTAGCAAGACGCAGTAAAATGTCTATGGAAATGACGCAGGAAAAATTTGCGAGTGAAACTCAGCAATTGCAGAGTACATCATGGCTTCCACTTTTTCCGCTTTGTATTTACAAGTTGTATTATCAGGACCTCCTCCAACAGTCACCACATATGTTGTTATCGAAACAACACAACTGAACTTGTCATATTGATGTTGACATCCAAGAGCCTTCAATCCTCCAGGCCTCTCTTCAATCTTAGCAAAGGCAGCAGCATCCACAATGCAACAAACTCTCCCTCCTTTGCCAAGTCAAGCCACTAAACTTTTCAGACAAGTGTTCTCTCTATAAGATTAAATAGTCATGTGGAAGTTAGGTAATTTTACGATACAATCTGGATTAGAAGTTCATAATTTGGCATTTAAAGCATTTTCTTTCAAAGCTGTTTTCACTTTTCCTTACATTAATCCCCTTTTGAATCTGACCATTAGCTGATTCCCCTTGAAAAGGTGGAAAGCCTGAAAAAAATGATAAACACAAGACAACAATTGCCTTGAAACAGGAGAAAATGAACAAGCGGAAGAAAATGACTGAAGCTGAATCTTTGTAGGTTGAAAGGGAGAGAGAAAAGTGAGATGGAGGATTAGGAATTGAGAGATGTAAGATGACAGTGAAGAGATGGGAATAGAGAGGAGAAAATGGAGGGGAGAGCTGAGGATAGGCCTGCTGATTTTGTGATTTGATTACTCTGCCAGAACTGATCTTCTCTTTCAAAATGATACATCTTTGTGTCCCTCCATATCTTTTGCCATATCGCTGACTTTCCACTCCTCATTCTCCTTATCTTTTTTCTCCACTCAGTTCTACACCTGTCTTTACTGCCTTTACCTTGATTCGTTCTCTTTCCAATTCTCTCTGATGCAGCTGTGTCCATCCATCTTTTCCTCTGTTCTGCCCATTCTTCTTTTTCTTGGTCATTAAGAAAGAATTAACAAAGAAATAAACAAAACGATACGAGTTTTAAGAGTTTCATTAAAACAATACAGTCATATGTAATATGTGTAAAGATTTTACAGTTACTTTAAAAATAAGTAGTTGTTGAGAAAACATGTTCTGTCTACTACATAATATGCACAATGTGATGGATTGCATTGCCTCAATTTGGCAATGACATCTGAAAGAGTGAAGGCATGGGAAAAAGATTTCCAGAAAGGATTTTCTCTTATTCAATACATTATTAACAGCAGTACATAGAATTACAGAGCTGTCTTCTGCTGCCAACTGAGGTCTGGCCATTCACGCCCCCCCCAACCCCCCTCCCCCAAAAAGGATTTGTTGGAGGGTTGACCATATATTATCTTGCGAGGAGTTCAGACAATTTTTTCAAAATATTTTTTTACTCTATTGCAACCTATGTTCCACAGACCTCTAAACTATTTTGTGTGTTCACAGATCTTTAAAGAGCTCTGTGATGTAGGAGGTCCTCTTAAAGTTTTAATTTAATCTCCTTTAGCACACCAGTCAGCAAGCCTCTCAAAAATTGGATCTCATTTCTGTCAGTGACATACAGTAAAGGATTGACCATCCAGTTGATCCCAGTAGAATCGTTTAATATTTGTTACTCTTCCACATCCCTTTCCGTCTGTGCAACCTTTGATAGAGTGTCTTCTGTGCTTTTTTGTGGAGCAATGCCTCACTGGCCGTGAACTATGTGCAAGAAGGCCAATCCACCTATTGATCAGGTTGTAAAGATTTACGATAGCCACCAATAACACCACTTGATAAAAATATACATCTGTGAAAGGAATGACAAGGAATGTCATATTTGGACATTATCACTGAGAACCTGAGTTGGTTGTAGGAATTTCCTGTTGCTAGTAATAGCAAACTTATTCTTGGTTCTTCAGGGATATCTGCCCAACTACAGGAGTTCATGTCACACTGCTGACAAATCCCATTGATGCATTGTATGGCAGTTCTCTAAGCATATGATTATGAGTACATGAGGCCAGTATTGTATGTATCCTTATAATATCATAATCAGTGTATCAATAATATTTATATCATTTTTGTTCTCCCATCGCAATATTGATATAACCAGCTATAGTATTCTGGGGTTTACTGAAGTAAAATGCTAGATCTGTACACATATGTCTAACTGTTTCTGGTGGGGTGCTGAGTATGTTTTCCTTACCAGTGGGCTGTCGGGGGCTTGACTAGCTATGTGAAAAAATTGGCTTCTGAATTTCTACCAGCTATAAAAGCTACTGCTGGTATTGGTCACTTGTCAGGAGGTTTGTTGTAGCAAGTCTCCTCCTCATTTGATCCCCATAATTCTTACGCTGTTAATTACCTGTGTTGCTTAGGAGGCAAAATGTCTATTAGTAGTAATGCTGTCTAAGGTAGCACAGACCATTACTGTCTAATAGATGGTGTACCTCTCTCTCTCTCTCTCTCTCTCTCTCTCTCTCTCTCTCTCTCTCTCTCTCTCTCTCTCTCTCTCTCTCTCTCTCTCTCTCTCTCTCTCTCTCGGTGTACCTCTCTCTCTCTCTCTCTCTCTCTCTCTCATTTAACCTAATTTGATCATTTTTTAAAATAGTTTACTATATGTATCAACTACTCAATGTCGTCCGATAAAAGTATGTTTTCTTGTGGAGTCACATATGTACTGTAGTTGATGTTGTTGCCATGGTAATTTACTGCTGCGTGGTAATGACAGAGACGACCAATGCATGTGTCTCAGCTGGAACCAAAACATGTATTACCGCTAATACTATAAAGATAACCTACATTCAGACCAATATTTTTCACAAATGTGAGAATGGCAGAGAGACTGACTGGGATTGGCTGGTGTGTCATCAACTCTATCCAAAGAGAAACAGTTAATGAGAGTTTGATAGTCTATAGCATAGGGTTGTAACTAACTAGTTTTTAATTCAATAAATCTACTGATTGTATTTGCCATTAAATTCCAGACATAATGTTTGCTATATAAAATACAAGCTAGTGCTAGTTTTGGTATGAAATACACTTGCATTTGCATCTGTCACATTGCTCACACCTACACTAAAGTGTATATGTGCATTTACAAAATGCTAACAACATGATAATGAATTAAAAGTGCCGATATTCTTGCCATTAGTATCTGCTGTAGCATGACTACACAGGCTTTTCCAAATACCATAGTCCAACACCTTCGCGGCCAGAGGTTTGGGGACATTTCCCTTTCTTGCATTTTGAGATAGGGCAAAAATCAAATACAACATAATGTGGAGAAATTTCAGCAGCCTGCAAAAGGATTCTAACCTCATTCGTATTATTTGCTGTTGTGGAGTTTTACATTGTGGAGTTTTAGATCTTGTGAGTTTCCTGCATGATTTAACAATTAACACAGGGTTTGTTGTAGGGCTTCATCAAGGGGACATTGAGACAAAATGAAGGGGATATTGACACAGACTGTCTGATTATGGCAGTCAGATTTTACTCCTATTTTAGATTATCTGGTACGTAGATATGATACATGGAAATATGAGGAAGAATCGACACTTGCATCCCCTTCTCAGCACCTCTCCGTTGTTTCCCTTCTCTCCTGAGCCTTCTTGTGTTGCAGCATCTCTGTAGGCGTCATGCATAAATGAGATCTAGGTCATTGGAGTTGTGTGTGTGCAAATGTGTGTATGCTTGTGCTTGCTGTCTGCATGACATCACCTACTCTTTAAATAGCTCTCACTAGCTTCTGCCACTATAGTTGTTCACTGAGTAGATCGGAGAGGACCACAGGGGACCCTCTTAGTTATACGCACTCTATCGCACATGTAGTTTTGTAGCAGTGCGTTCATTTGTTTACGCACATTATGTTTTCCTCCCACCACCCTTTTTGTTTATATGCAAAGTACATGTGTTCCTGCTGAATGTGGGTTTCATTTGCGCACACATGTGTGTGTGTGTGTGTGTGTGTGTGTGTCTGTGTGCGTGTGCGTGTGTGTGTGTCTGTGTGTCTGTGTGTGTGTGATGAAATGTAGGCAGTGAGGCACACCCATGGTTAACCTCAGGGTGGGGTTTGCTGCTACTCAGGATGTGACAAACAAGGAGCATATGGCAGCAGTCTCCAGTCTTTGCTTAGCTTTGAGATGATGTCTGCTAAAAGCTGTGATGAATTGAGGTCTTCGTCATATAAAGCTTGGACAGTCTTCTATATTATTAAGTAGTTAGCAAAGTCCTGCCAGCTCCCGCCCACTCCCTGCAATACCTTTGTTAAGCCTAGAGCCATGACTCTGCAGTAGAGGTGTGGGTCAAAGAGGTGAAAAGAAGAGAGGGATGTAGGAGAAAGGCAGGGTCCCTGCACTGTCAGCAACATCCACACACTCCATCCATCTTTCTTGCACTCTGTCTTTCTCATTTATCTCCTCCTCTCTCGCTTCTTTCTTGTTCCCCAGTGTTTGTCAAAGTGCTTAGTCATTACAGTAAATCTGTAGCTGCAAGAATGCATTAACACAAATCCCTAACACTTGTACTTGGTCCAATTAATGTATGTTGTGATAAACCGCAGCATGCAATTACACTGATAAATGAAAATTTACAGAGAGAAATACTATTTCTGAAATTATATTTCTCTGTCCCTGCAGCCCAAGCTGATGGCTAAAGACTTGCTGGACCTTGTCGCTTCTCACTTCAACCTCAAGGAGAAAGAGTACTTTGGAATTGCATACACAGATGAAACGTAAGTTACAGTCAAATCAAAATGCCAGCAGCTAAAGAAGCCCGCAGACAACAGTCTAAAAGAAGTGTACTTCTTTCATCAGACAGTTGGACTTTGTAGATTAGACTTTTTTTATTACATAATTACAGTATTTTCCGCACTATAAGGTGCACTGGACTATAAGGCGCACCCTCAATAATTTGTTTGTTTTATAATTTATTTCATATATAAGGCTCACCGGATTATAAGGCGCACACAATAAAAAATAAATAACATTTATTTGATAAACTGCAGCAGCTGTAGTTGTGCAATCCACCCACTAGATAGAGCCGCGCTGCTCAGGCAGTCATAATTGCATTCATGACTTCCTGACTACCTTTGAATGGCCCCCATTGTTATGTCAAAAGCCATTCTGAGCCTCATCAAGGAAACCTGATCACTTAGGCCCCGTCCACACGATAACGGATTTTTTTAAAAACGGAACTTTTTAAAAACGCATCAAAAACGATTCCCGTCCACACGACAGCGTTTTAAAAAAATCTCCGTCCACACGTAAACGCAGCAGTGCGTTTTCGAAGACTACTATAAGCATGCCAAACCATGTGGTGGCAGTATTGAGTCAAATTTTATCCAATAGGAATCCTCCGTGTTTTGTTGTCACAACACACGGGCCCATAAATATGACATCACCGCGGTTTTCGTCGCAGGCAAGACGTCAGCGTTTTTAAAAAGTCGCGGATACGCCGTCCACACGACACTGCAGACCCAGCGTTTTTTTAAAAATCCACCTCGGCCAGCGTTTTTAAAAAGTTGCGTTTTCGTTCCGGATATCTGCGTTGTCGTGTGGACGGAAGGCGTAAATGCAACAAAAAAGTTGCGTTTTTAAAATATCCGTTATCGTGTGGATGGGGCCTTAATCATTTTGTAATCTTAGAAAGAAGTCAACATGCATATTAAAATACGTGACATTAAAAACTGGTTAAATTCATTACGAGTGCAGTCAGTGCGAACAGAGCGGATTATTTCCTGATCTGAAGTTCGAAGCAGATATTTAAGCACCGACATTCATCTTCGTTTATTAATTAAACATTGTTTCGATCGATCGGTAGTCCAGTTGGAGGTGAGGTGCAGCTATTTGCTGCTGTGTGACCTAACAATTTTTTAACTAGTTTTTAATGTCAGGCTGCTAATTTAATGGCAAATATGACGCTGTTTTACTCCTAGAGCTGACTTTAACGTCGGTGTCTCACCGCCGTGAATCTCACCGCACGTCGCTGTAGACAGAATACACAAGCCTGAATGCACCCCTCCGCCGCCCGCCCAGAGCTATCAACTACATTTGTAAATCAATGCAGCACACCCGTTGGCACCTTTGTCTAGCAGTGACTGCTCTTGAAATTCCAGAAAAGGCTAGAAGTTCAGCTTTGAGGGTCTTTCATTCACCTTTATGCCAGTTTCGCTGTGTGTTTCCACAGACTAAAAGAATGGCCGTCTCTAGATTCCACATGACAGCACAATGGCATTTTTAAGACCAATTAAGTTTAAAGTGGGTTATTTCCGACGCCAAATAGTTAGGAAATACTGAGATCAGTCTGTCAGTCAAACTTTATTAATAGAATTGTTGGAAGTTCCTTATGTTTTGCTACGTAATCACCGGTGCTCCTACAGTCTGCTCTACCGTCTGAGAGCAGCTCAGTCAGAGCCGGGACTTCGGTGACGCCCCTTGACTACCATTGTTAGGGGGCGTAGGCCCGAGTGCCTTGTGAGGGAGCTCCTCTGGTGGTGGAGTGCAGCATGACTGGCAGCCAGACTGCCGGCTTTTTTTCACCGATCATGTTTTTAACCAATATTAATATTAATATTAATATTAATCCATATATAAGACGCACCGGATTTTAGGTGCACCTTATAGTGCAGAAAATACGGTAATCACTAAGATATGATGATCATGTCTGACTTCAGATATCCATTATATGGGTTTGACTACAGATACATACAGATATTTTTAGCCGGCTTCATTCTCCTCAAAATGCCATGATATGACCATCATGAATATGACACTGAACCATGAAGTGATGTATCATAGATCCCTGGTGGTAAAGCATTTTGTTGTTTGGCTGACGCTATGATTGTGGCCTAGCAAAAGATTGTAAGGTAGTTTCTGGCAGAAGGCTTGCTATGATACCTGTGTTTGAAATGTAAAACTGACATTTAAATTAGTTTTATTGTGTTCTTTGACCTAGAAACACAAAAGTACCATAGCATAGAATTATTAATGGAAGCATACAAAAGATGTAGATCCAGGCAAACATTGTCGTGGAATTTTTTTTTTTCCTTTATTTTATCTCATGTACCCCCTGATGTCAGGTAAGGCTGCCCTATGCTCAATGGCATTTACTCAACTGTGACACATGCTTTAGCCAGTGTCATCTCAGCAAAGCAATATCAGTGTTGCAGTCATATTCCTCTGAGGCTAATTCTATGATGTGTACATTTGTCTCTGGGAAGAGCAAACTCAGCTGACCACTCAGTGGTTAAAAAGATTGAGAGACTGAGGGAGGGAGAATTTGAGAGATGTTGCTTAGTTGCTCAGAGACCATGCAGGGTTACTAGGGTGATAAGCTGTCTCCGCAGTTTGTCTCTGTGCTTGAGAAAGTCACAGAAAAAAAGAGAGGAGGGTAGAAATGGGGGGAAGACAAAACAAGAAATCAGGAAAAGAAATAGTGACACTTATTGAGAAAATATTTATTGTTCTGACATTAAGACTTATTTGAGTTCTTGCTTGATATTTAAACATGTCAAAATAATAATTTTCATTGGATGTTTTCTTTCATCAGAGGCCATTTTAGCTGGCTGCAGTTGGACCGTAGGGTATTAGAACATGATTTCCCCAAGAAGTCTGGTCCAATTGTCCTCTACTTCTGTGTCAGGTAAGTTCTTCATTTACCTAACTTACACATACTTGTCTCTAACTTGAGATGGTATATGGCATCCTTATTTATGCACATTCATTCATAAGTTAATATGAGCAGATTAACAGGGTTAATCATGACAGGCCCCTGTGAAATGACTTTGACCTAAGTGTTTAAGTCCCATCAGACCCACCATCATAGCCAATCAGGAGCCTGTTAGACCTCATTAGTATGGGCTACATGCATAGTTCTAGTAGTTGCTCGGACTATGAAGTTTACATGACACAATGTATCTGAATGCTCTTCCCATAGAGAGATAATCCTTTCCATGTTCTCTCTATGCGACTGAAGTGTATTTGTATGCTGAATCCATTTGTCTACAAGTGTCGTTTGTAACAGGTTCATTTGTCACTCTTATGCTAAACAGGATGGAAAATATTCTTTTGAGGAAACTAATGGTGATGACATGGTGTGCCCCTCTTATTATTAGTTTGTTGAAATAATATCCTAATCTAACGCATTTATGAACTGTGTCTATAGTCTCATCAGTGCTTGGTAGTAAATGTGCTACAAGTTGTACTGTTTCTAACTACACTTCAAAGCATTGTGGTGGGGAAATCACTCATTGTTTGAATTAGTGCTGTAGGGGAATGCAAACACGCTGTGCAGAAAACAACAGTGATTTGTGGCTTTGGAAGTGTCAATAAAAGCTAATGGCTTTATCTGAGGCTCTGGAGCAGAGCCTGTCCAGTGTTACTCATATTATTAGTATGCAGATATTTTAATCTTCCCCTCTTAGCAAAAACACCTTCTGTATATGTCTGAATGATGAAACCGAGAACTAGTGACACACTAAAAAATTCTTCAAAAATCAACTAAAAATACCTGCGGAAAAAAAATAAGTCAAGTCTTTCATGCGGTGCTATGTATGCTCCAGCCAAATGGGACATGTAGAGTGACCCTTACCCATCCATTCTTGACGAGGTGTCTTTTGTCCTCATTTGCTCAAACACTGCTGGACAGAATTCAGTGAAATTGTATGCAAGCTTTATAGGGTCCGAGTAGTATGCAGCTCTTAACTGGTTTCTTCAGTTTTCTTTTTATTTTGTATTGTACTGTTCACGACTTTACATAAATCCGTCTCTCTTTCTTCTGTGAAAGAGAGACGAGTCTATCCACATCAACACAAGCTGAACTTTCCCAGGGGAAGGGACATCTGCATCCTTGGATACCTTTTCATTACGGCAGATGATGTTATCACCAAATTTTGCTATAATTGCTAAAAGACACAATCATTGTTTCATTTCTTTTTCACACAATAACAAGAACGTGCTGTGAAAAGAGGAAACGAAGATCTTTAATGTTATGGTGTTATGATTGGAGTTTAGGATTGAGGATTAAGAAGTGACCCAGTCACCACCATTTGCCATGTTGCTGTAACTTAGCTTGCTGCTTATGTTAGCTTCAATGTGGCAAAAGCTTATTTCAGTAACAAATACCTTAGCCCACTACAACCCCCTTGTGACTTTCCCATTGGTGGATGTCAGTACACCCCATGCATCAGGCCTGGGTTAGCAACATACTTAGCTTACATGATGCACATCAACTCAGCCAAACAATGTTAGAAAGAAGTCATTTCCACGTTGACATTTAGGACACAGCTAAAGTCATGACATAATGAGGTCACTTTACGGTAAAATCCCATTCTTAGCACATGGACCCATTCTTCATTTGCTTGAGTGAACAATGGTGGCATTGTACAATTAGCTGCCATTTCTGCTGGTTAGCTTTCGCTGTTATTTCAGTGAAGTTGCATTGATTTACCATAGATAGCTAGAGGACCACGTTTAATAGCAACATTTGTGTGTGTCTGTAGTAATGGTGTTGTAATGTGTTTACAAAGATAAATAGGTGGCAGTGGTGGTGTTTTGATAATGATATTGTGAACTTTGACCCCATTTGGACCCACACCGTCTTTCCCCCACGTCTCTCACACATTTCAGTCCAATATCTAAACTCAATCTCTCCAAATGTCAGACAGATTACACTCCCTTCTTCTTTCCACACACAGAAATCAACCTGTCTCTTATAGACACACTTAGCGTGCACACACACACATATACACACACACCCACACCGACACACGCGCGCGCGCACACACACACACACACACACAGACACACACACACACACACACACACACACACACACACACACACACACACACACACACACACACACACACACACACACACACACCACACACATATGTAAATTGTGTATGTGAATGGAACAGTCATCACCCCAAATGTCAGGCCTGAATCTATTATTGAACTGAGCACGTCACTGTCATCAGCAGTGTTTCTTCTAGAAATCTTTAAAATGCATGTGGCCTCTTTATAGAGAGGGTATGCACCGACCAAATATTTGTTTCCATGTAAAAAAGGAAGTTATCACAGGGACAGATTAGTCAATAATCTGTATTTACTGCACACTACCACATTACACTTCACTAGAACTTACTGCAAACAAAGGAAATATTTTTGTCTACTTCAAAATAAATAAGTACTTTAGTTCTACGTGGAGACTGCCCAATGGTTTACGAAGCAATGGTTAATTCACTATTATTTTGTACCAGTGGGTGTGTCCCTATGTTACAGGACATGGTTTATCCACATGTCCTCTGAAACCTGTTTGCACAAATCATGGATATTCTATACATGGTTTTTAGAGGCTCTAGAGGTGCCCATCTTTCTTTCTCCTACTTGCTTATTTTTGTACATATTTGCTCACATTCAGGGTTTCTTTATTCCAGTAGTGGAGGAATCTGTGTCCTTGAACACCAAGTTTAGAGTTCTGTCTTGTTTACATGTCTCCATGCTTTCAAGACACGTTTGACATGGTTGTGTGTTTGTGTGGTATTTGTGCGATGAGGGTGAACCCAATAAATCCCAGGCAGATGCCAACCTTCTACCTCTATCCGATTCAGTCCCTCTGTTTTGGTCCTGTGCGGCAGTATTTTTTGGCTTCATCAACACTGTGGATTTAATTAAATGTTCATGCAGCACATTGACATTTGTCTCTTGCAGCTCAGTGGGGAACATGATTTAAGCCCTTCAATATTGATCCTCTGACAATCCATTTCACTCAATACCTGCACACTCAACAACACAGATCGACACCTTTTTTCCTCATCTTCATAGATAGGGACGTGTGCTTAGGTCACATTGTACACAATGACAGGGATACATAAAGGTTTGACTGGAGGTGTTTAATATTTTATACACCTTTTATTTATGTTGTATGATTTAATGCTTGTCTTCACCAGTGAAATGCTAACAATGAGTAGCTTCTTCTGATTTTATCTCCCACTGGCTTTGTATGTATTCTGGAGGTAAATTTAGACATCACTATTATGTTAGTTCCCTCGTCACCGCTCTGCAAGAAGTGGGTTTGTGTAAGAGTGTGCGTAAGTAGTCTGCGTGCGAGGAATCATTACATACTACTGATGATGCAGAAACAATGTGTGTAAGGCATCGTCTGTGTGTGTGTGTGTGTGTGTGTGTGTGTGTGTGTGTGTGTGTGTGTGTGTGTGTGTGTGTGTGCGCGCGCGCATGGGGGGGGGGTGCCCATGTGTCCGTGTGTGTCTGTTTTTAAATCTGCTCACCTTCACAATCTGGAATCTAACAATGGATCATTACCAGCCCTAGTGAGAGAGAGAATTGTATTGTGGGGAAGTGAAAGGTTGTTGGTCCACTGGGTCAGACGTTGGCACAATATGCCCCCCACTGGTCATTGTAGTCATTACACATTTCTGCATAATCATGTATATCAGCCTGAACTTTACTTTATATCCGTGTTACTTTGGTGTATAGAGACAAATAAAGACAAATAAATTACTTACCTCACAAGTTATTGTTGTAGAAGAGAAGGTTGTTTTGTTGTTGAAAATGTTTTGAAGCTGTTTCCCTCTTGTGTTTCCAGGTTCTACATAGAAAGTATATCCTACCTGAAGGACAATGCCACTATTGAGCTGTTTTTCCTTAATGCTAAGTCCATCATCTACAAGGTAAACCCATGTTTTCATAATACATATTCCTAATGCCTTTGGCATAAGTGGATGCACATATATATCTATGTAGAAATGCTTTACCGGTAACTAAGAGAGTCAGTTTCCTCTGGAGTGTCAGATTTTTTTAAATTAATATTTTGTTTGGAGTAGGGGGGGCATTTTTATTTGGTAAATGGTAAGTAAGTGTGAAGGGTAATTGATTATTTTCAATTTTTTAAATGCCAAAAACAAGACGGTATGGTGGTGGAGTGGGTAGCAGTGCACCCAGCAAAAAAGGTTCTTGGATTGATCCTTTTCTGTGCAGAATTCCTCGAGCAGAATTCCTGTTTTTCCCATGTTTGCATGCTCTCTGTCTCCCTCACATCAAGGCCGTAGGTGTGATTGTGAGTGTTTGTCTTTAATGTGGCCCTGTAATTAGCTGGTGTCTTGTCCAGGGGATACCCTGCCTTTAGCCCGTAGCCAGTTGGGATAGATCCCGTGACCTGCAAGGCAGATGAGTAGCTGTAGATGAGACAATTGCAATTGTCTCTTCTACAAGAAAATGGATGGATGCCAGTAAGAATAGGGAGGAGATTTGTACCAGCTATGCCCCAAATATCAACCCATTGCAGAAAAGCCGTTGGTTGACTTGTCCAGAAGAGGGCATATGTGGCCTGAAGAAAAAAAGAGGGGGCAAAACATCCCAGATCAAATCCTGTAATACGTCATAAGAACCAGAAGCTCTGTTGAACTTCATCGAAGTAATATTAAATATATGATTTTAACTATAAATTACCACCCTTGAACTTCTTATTCTTAACAGACATTTGAAATGGGTCAAAAGTTTCATGCATGCTCTACTCTACAGTGTACAGTGTCTCACAAGTGTGCATGGGATTGAAATAAACACTGAAAATTGATTGACTAAAGTATCCATGAAGTCAGTGCGATCTTATGACACATGTAGAAAATTTCTGACTCAGACCAATGAAAGCCTGTGTAACAGTGAATGGTTTCCTGTTGACCATCTTTTCATTCACCATGAGTAACCATAAGTTGAGCACCACTGAAACACCAATGTTGGTTCAGCTCTGCACCAGCTTAATGAGAGAGAGGGTCAAAAAGAAAACAAGAAATATGTCCTGTCAAAGCATGTTACATATACGCACTATAAATCCGACCTAAATACATTTTCACTTTTGTAGCCATTTTTTGTATTAAGTGTGTTCTCTATCTTGTGGGAACACACACGGTACAATAACACCCAGTATATGATGAGAATGGGTGGTACACTCGGGGTGGGTTCGCTCCGTCTTCTGTTTCATCCTGGTTATATGATCTCCTAACCAATTAAGAGGTGGATTGTAAAGGGAACATTCCTTGCATACTTCACCCTAAACTCACTGCCCATTAATCTGTATCCTTCCCTCCCATGATGCACACACAGCCGAAGCCTTGGATACAGATATATGATTGTCAAATCAATGTGCAAACATAAAGCTGTGGTATTTGTTATTTTAACATCTGAGGCATCATAAAATGTCTTTCACACACAGACATTAACTCACCCACCCTGTGAGCACAATGTTGTCCAAATCGCTTTGAATATACGTGGTTTGTAGACATCCATTTGAATCACCTTTTTTTTTTTTTGAAGGTCTTGTTCATAGCAAATGTTATCAGTAGGGTCTGGACCACCATATCGAATTGATGTCAGTACAACTTAGTGATCAAATCAAATTAGATGCCTCAACATCTTAATGAAGAAAGAAAAGATGTAGGGTTATGTTCTGCTCTGCACGCCAGATCGCTAAAATAGGACCTCACTTCCTCAGAGATGAGTGCACTCCACACGTAAAGGTGGGAGTCAGGGGAGGAAGTAAGGGAAGAGATGAGTACTCTTGAGCTAAATTAACATGCTGTCTACTGAATCCTGGTCCCTAAGCAAAGGATCTAAATATAATACGTATGTCTACAGGGTGGCCCAGATGTATGAAAATCACATATTTTTGTTTTACACTGTCAAAATTGTGTTCACTAGTCATGTTTTCATGTCTCTGCTCCCGGCTTTTCCAATCAATCAGATTTATTTTTCCTACAATTGCTCATGTCCCTAAACATCTATAAAACACCTTTGGTAAATCTAAGGAATAATCATTAACCAAAGTATCCGTGTCTGGCCTCAATCTCCTGTCTGCCCTTCACCTCTTGACTTTGCTTCAAATCTATACTCTGTCTTCATGAAAAGGTGATGAAATTAGATAGCTGAAAAAAATGCTGGTTGAATGAAGGGAGACAAAAGATACTACTGTCTTGGATACACAGGTGAAAATCAGAGACTACTCTAAGCCACAGCAGGAGAACATTGTGTTTCATTTATATTCTTGCTGCCAGCAAAAAAAAAACCCCAAACTGTCCAAAAACATGTTCTGTCAGTTCATAAATAGTTTAATCTGATTCAGACACTGGGCTATGCCCTCCTTCCTTCATGTGCAGTATGTACCCAACGATGTGGAAGGGCACAAGGCCTGAGGGCAGTATTTAAATGAAATTAAAAAATAATAAAATTGGAACTGAAACTTCCATCAGCTGCTCAATTTCTCTGTAACCCCTGGCTACTAGCAGCTGGGCAGGATACTTTTATGACCCCTGTCCTCTCTTCTTCTTACAGGAACTTATTGAAGTGGACAGTGATGTCGTCTTCGAATTGGCTTCTTTTATTCTACAGGTAAGCTAAAAATGTGTTTATGTGTGCCTACCTCTTGGTGGGGCTGTTAAGTATGGAATGTTGTTTTCACCCTCATCACATACTTTTTCTGTGTGTTGTTCCACTGCACTGGAACAGTTGGAACAGATTGATGTCGTATACAATATCTCAACCAGCTTTTGATGCTAGTTGATGATGAATAAATGCACATTAGCTGCTTCAGTCATAAGTAAATATTTAAGCTCAGTAATTATAAATTTCAGTGATGTCAGGAGATTTAAATTCTGAAAACCTCAAATATCTTTTTGTTAGTAGACAAAGTTCCTGACTTTTGGCTAAATTCTTGTAACTTTAATGTCTCAAAATCACGGTACTGAAGGATGAGTGGTTTGTATAGTGATGTTTGTGATTTCTGTGTTGGTATCTTGTCTGTTGGCCTTCAAAGGTTACATCTTTTTCTACCAGATTCCAGTACTGCAGACCTGACTGTACATCCCCCTGTGCAATATATTAACTCATATTGTTTGGTTACTGACCAGCATTCAGAAACATCATTTAAATATGTAAACTTCTCTCAATACTTTCCATTTCTTTTCCGCAGGAGGCTAAAGGTGACTTTACCAGGTAAGCAAACCAGTAAAGGAGTTAGAAGTGTTACAAATGCATGCTATGGAGTGGGTTTAGTTGAGTGGTGCAAGAAATCTTTTACAAACATATCAAATCCCTTTTCTTTGGTACAAGCAAGAGTCTTAAGGGAAACACCAGTTCATTTTCTCTATTGCTTTTCAGCTTAATTCAAGTTGATTCTGAAGACAGAAATAATATAATTGATGTGTATTGTCTATTCGCTTGTGTGTTTAGCTGAGCATTGAAGTTTATTATTGAAAACTGTTTTTTTTACACCCCTACATGTACTGTGTGTAATGAAAGGCAAAAGGATTTCACATGAGTCCCTTCCTTCGTTTTAAAACTGCAATCCTGAATTCTTTAACCCCGCATCTATGCAGTTTTCTAGCTAGGTACTGGTTCATTTCAGCTGCTTTCCACCGTTACATGTTATTCCTTTGCACATCTGTGGATGTCAGCTTAAATAGACTGTATGCCATCCCTCCTTCACTCATCCCTTGGTTGTCGCACAGATAACAGACATCACTTCTGAACTGATTTCCACCAGTGAGACACGTAAATAAACACAATATCCTTTCAAAGGGCTGGAATTTAACACTCTCTGGAGACATTCCTTTCCCTTTTTTCCCCTTATAGTTTTCTCCCACACTCATGCCTGCCATCTCTTAGGCTTCTGAAAACACTGAAATTAACATATTTCCACTAATAGTATAATTTTTTCCAAAAGAAGTAAGAATTGAATGTCCTTTGAGAAAATCTGTGTATTTCACAGTTACTCTTGAATGAAGAGTAATTGCCTGCATTCACGGAGTTATTCCTTATCCTCTTGGCCCTCTGTCAATAATATTATTTTAGAAATCATGAATTAGTGATACCTTTCAATTTATATATGATCAGTAACTTGTAAAGATGGGTGTGCCATTCTGCATATACAACTTCAAGGTTTTAGACACAACCACGCAGTTGACCTAATGAGTAGTAACTTGATTGGACACCAGCCAATCCAGATACTACAGCTGCATTCACACATGATGGAGCAGCTGGACAGAGTGGAGGGGATCTCTTCCAGGGCCTTAGCTCATATGTTGTCATGTTCCCAGGACTTTCCTCAATCCTTTGGGGCCTCAGCGGAGACTAGGAGAGACTTGGGGATTAGAGTGGAGTATGAAACCCTCCGGCCACTGAAAAGACGGAAAACTAAATCTGGGGCCAAGTCTCTTTGGCTCTCTTTGTGGTTCCCTGTCTCATTAGCTCTACCTTTGTCTTTATCTCTTCCTGTTCGCTGTTTTTCTTTTTGTTTCTCTTTTTGTATATGGTTATGCTTTATGTTAGTATTGGTCTTTCTGACAGTGTTTCTGTTTACTATCAATATTTGTGCAACTCCTTGCCTCTGAAATACAATATTGTCAAGGCTATTAGGATTAGGTTCTCTTAAATAAATAGTAACATAAGTTCCCTCCATTTTCCAAAATGACTTAAATTGACATGGCAATTCTGTGGCATATACGGGTATGTGTGTGAGTGTGTGTGTGTTAGTGTGTGTGTGTGTGTGTGTGTGTGTGTGCGTGCGTGTGTGCGTGCGTGCGTGTGTGTTTCTAAAAATGTAATTGCCTATTGCAATATTCTTAATTGTGTCTCTGGGTTTCTGTCTTTCAGTAATGATGCAACCAGGTGTGACCTAAAAAAACTGCCTGCTCTGCCCACCCAAGCTCTAAAGGAGCACCCATCGCTGGCCTACTGGTAAGAAAACTTTCAGTATTTTAGCAAACTACCACAGCATTGGAAAGATTTCCATCTTGTAATTCCACTTCAAAACAATTGCCATTTTCTCATGTCTATTTTACTGTCTAACAGTGAAGATCGGGTTATAGAGCATTATAAGAAGCTCAACGGGCAATCCAGAGGGCAAGCTATTGTAAAGTAAGTGTCTACATGTGATCATCCATATCTTAGTCTGCTGCATGTGTTCTATAACCCTGACATACCTGTCTTTCCTTTTCTTGCAGTTATATGAGCATTGTAGAGTCTCTGCCCACATATGGAGTACATTACTATGCTGTAAAGGTACAGCTTACACTATTCTTTTTATATGGAACATGCACCACAAGCAATTTTGTTCGTTATTAACATGCAAAAATTTATATTTAGATATATAATGATGTGATCCTGTTTGTATTCATACATTGTGTTTATGTCTCAGACTCTTTATTTTCTTCTCTCAGTCGGTCCCAAATGCAAAGCCTTTAGTGATGCATTCTTTTTATGTTGTTTAGGACAAGCAGGGGATCCCATGGTGGTTGGGTCTGAGCTATAAAGGCATCTTTCAGTATGATCACCAGGACAAAGTGAAACCCAGGAAGGTGAGATGATGCTCCTTCCATTTCTATCCTCCACATTCAAACCGTCACCTGCAAAGTCTTTGATCCCTTTCATGGAGTTTAAAACTTGAACTCATAGAAAACCTAAAACTGAAAAGTTTTGTTATTTTTAATGTGGTATTTTGCTTTTGTGTTCTGTTTTTCTTTTTGTAGCTGCTTTTTAGTTTTTAAATGAGCATGAATGGCTTAGTTAATATAAATGATGCATTGCTTTATGTGTATGTCATTGTGTGATTTTCATATTGTTTCTTTGGTCACCACTGCCCATTTTTGCCTTCAGTGAGTCAGGATATTGTGTTTGTAACGAAGGCTAACACTGTTATACAAATACTACTGGATGGAGACATTCAGTCTTGGAATGTTTCACATCCCATCCTGCCTTTATTTCTGCCGTTCTGTGAATGGCGTCCTCCTCCCAGTCGACGTACCCAGCGGGTTCTGTGTGAGACCTTTGTGTAACCCTCCTGGCGATTACATTACTCAATCAAAGACTATTTTCAAATTGGACCAATAATCAGAAGCTCAATTCGACTCTGGGAGCCCAGGGTTGTGAATAACAGTAAAGAGAATCTCTTGGGTTGGCTCACCATTTAGTTCATCAAGCTCTCCAGAATCGTCTCCCTCCGATAAATGCATCCTCCTTCAAGGACAACAGGCGCTTCTCCACATTCTGAACCCTAATAAGGTTGAACAACCCTAACGGGAACACACTTACTTGAATTAATTATGTTATTGACTATAATTATTGTGAACAGTGCGGCATGGCTGGGGCGATTCACGTGACTAGCACACCTAGCGAGGCTAACATGACCAACCTCACTAGCGCGACTTTCAACTCCCGTCTAATCTATACGAACTCATATATATGCACATATGTGTATCGACAAGCAGCAGACCTGCTCCACTCACCACTGAATGGCTGCAGCGCTGCTGTCCTTTATTAAATAGAATGTGGAATCCTCATGGCTCTCTCTCTCTGTTAATGAGGTCAACAGCTTTCCTTTCCTTTTGCTGACCATCAAGGTGCTCACACTTATGCAGGCTGATACTCACTCTATTACTCATAAACACACACAGAACTATTAAGCACATACACTGAGACGATGAACTCACCATCCTCCTGAATGCTTCCTGTCTACTGTGGCTTTCCTGTTTGCTTCTCATAGAATTGCACTGTTCATATGTGTGTCTCTTCTATATGAAGATGGTGTGTGTGTGTGTGTGTGTGTGTGTGTGTGTGTGTGTGTGTGTGTGTGTGTGTGTGTGTGTGTGTGTGTGTGTGTGTGTGTTTGTGATGAGGGCAGTGTGTTTAATTCGTTTTTTTACAGTTAGATACCCTTATGGCTGTAATTGCATTCCCCCAGTGCAGGCCACCAGCACACACACATAGGGGTGTTTACTACTAAACCACACAGCGTACTAATTTCCACATTAGTTTGTTCTGACTCATTTAGACAGAGATTATAGAGACAACTGACTACCCCACTGACAAACTCAAAGATATAATGACAAACCTTCTGCAAGCACTGTGAAAAGGAAGTTAATTTAAAGATTGAAAGCAATACATCAAATTCATATTGTCTCACACTCATTGTTTTGCATATGGATCACTTAATTTTGAAGGGAACTGAGAGTACACACCGGCTGATTCAAATCAGTTTCTGATGGTGTTTTATTTGGAATAAATAGCCTCATGCAACATTTTCTGATTAGTTTTTCCTTAACTGACATCCCTAACAAAACGCAGACAACAAAACACAAACAAAACAAAGTGCCCTCACTGTATCTGCATTCCCATGACAACTAGCAGGTTGTACTCAAAAGCCCCACCCATGGGTGAAACAATGGGCTTCTCCAGAAGAATAATATCTGGTCTCACTGCAGATCGGCCTGTGCTATTTAAGCACTCTATTCTTCCCATAATTCACACAGGGTTTGCTACACCAAAGAAAGGTCTTTACACGATCAGATCTGACCTTCTCTTCTGAGGTGGACGTCTGCTGGGGTGTACAGACATGAGCCACATGGGTTGTATGCACATGACCAGCCAGTTGTTGATGAATAATAACCAGTCATATCCTGTCCTTGTGTGGGTTTGTGCCATTGTGTTTGAGTGTTTGACCATCAAAAGGAAAGGATTAATAGAACATGCACTCATACATGCACCACCCTGACCCTAAGAACACAAGCACTGACTGGCTTTGACTGAGTTCATACGAATGAACCTGTCAACATGTTCTTTTTAATCAGATGTTTAAGCATACATCAAATGCAGTGTTCCAAATAGAATACACAGAACACTGAAACAGCACAAAATCACAATAATGCTATTTAAATACAACAGATATGTTCTATTTTTACACACACACAGACACACACACCCACGTACACACACACACAGACACACACACACACACACGTCTTAAACATCACAAATCCACTTCCAAAGTTGCTGCAGCTCTTTCTGTCTGATGGAGAAGACAGCTTTAGTGCTGTTTTAGCTGAGCACAGTTAGAAATCTTACTCATCTCCACCACTCTGGCCACATGATGCCAACACACACACAGCCTCACACAGTCAGTCAGTCACTATCTACCCTGCCAGCTATATTTAGCACCATGCTACATTAACACTTCACACTCCATTGAAAATGCACACTGCAGCAGCAGTTCTGATGAGAGCTCTGATTTTATTTCTTCATGCATATGTACACAAGCAAACACAAACATGTAGATCATTACATACATTAGAGTGTTTACTACTGTTCATACTATTTCCAATCTTTTCCCTCCCTCCCTCATCAAGTCCATTGTTTTCCCAAGCCGTTAAAATTCCTGGGCTGTGACCTCTTCCTCCTTTAGCTCCCTCTCTCCCCTTTTCCTCCCTTAACCTGCTTTATCTGGGCACTCAACTTTTTCATCTCTAGTTTGCTACAGTGTGGTTTTACTTCATTTATAAAAAGGTTTGTAAGTGTACATCAGAGGTTTGTATGTGTCTCTATTTGTGTATGTGTTTGTATGTATGGCCCAGCTGACAGATGCTGGCTCACATGGGTTCTGAAATAGCTCGCACTGTTTCTCTAACAAGAAACAGACAGACTGCTGATGTGTGTATGTGCGTGGGTACTGGTTGCTGGGGCCACCGAAAGCCTCTTTCCCCCTTCATCACTCCTCCCCTGACCCCTCATTACACACACACACACACACACACACACACACACACACACACACACACACACACACACACACACACACACACACACACACACACACACACACACACACACACACACACACCTCCCAGCCACAGAGCCCAGAGCAGGAAGCATAGTCCCTGAGGGAGGGAGGAGGGGTCAGGAGGAGGGAAGGCACAAACGCCCCCTCCCTCCACAACCCCAGTAAAGCTACAGGAGAAGAGGAAACCTAACTTTACACACTTTCTCTCCAACCAAGACACACACATAGGCACAGATGGTGAACACCCACCAACCAACTCATAACGTTTTGTCCGTCTGCGACTGGGAGGATTTAATATAGACACATGCTGTGGAGTGCATCTTGGGGGAAACTTTCTCACCCAGCTGGCCTTGGCCACAATTAAAGAGGAGCTGATGGTTCATAAAGGGGAAGAAAAGAGAGAAAAAAGAAAACCTGGACCTATGAAAGAAAACCCCCTCCGTCTCACACTGTCTTTCTCCAGAGTGAGGTCATCCCTTGAAGGGATCCACTGTGGACGAGACCTCCCGGTCTGGAACTGATCAGAGAGCTCCAGACTAGGTTCTCTTTTTCCCTCCCCCTCTTGTTCATCTTGCAACTCCTGGTTTTCGTCAGTTTCTTTTATTTTTTTTTTCACCCCTTCTGCCTTATCCATTGCATTTTCCTCTCACAAATTGGAAAATACAAAGAAAAGAACAGAAGATGCTAAAGGCTGTGTGGATTTTAACGTGAAGCATTTTTTTTGTGCTTGCAACCCTGAAGAGTGTTTGCTTCTCCTAAACCTCAGGTGTTCCAATGGCGTCAGTTGGAGAACCTCTACTTCAGAGAGAAGAAGTTTTCAGTAGAAGTTCACGACCCCAGGAGGTAAATTTATATCACAGATTTAAGGTGGAACCACCTCATTTTAGCGCTTTGCAACAATTAGGTAGAATTTACATTTCATGTTACAATCAGCAGTTGGTGTTGATTAACATTATCTAATTTTCTGACTGATGGCTATTGCTACTGAATATTCTCCAGCTAATCTTTGGAGGTGATAGAGGGTTCTCTTTGTAGCAGACACAATATTACAATCCAGCAGCTTTTACTGTAAATTGCCACAGGACCATATATGAATGTGCTGAGATTCATACGGTCTGCTGAACATAAGGTTATAATCTGATTCCGGAATAGTTGCATTTGTCTTGGCAATAGCACAGAAATATTTGGGTTGTCTGTCTTACACATATCGATAGACTGATTTTTAACACTTGTGCAGCTACAGACATGTACTCTCTCACGCACAGACACGCACTAGGTCAACTCTTGATAGTTGGCGACAGACAGATAGAAAGCTGAGTGATAGCTGTTTTGAAGAGGAAGTGACCTCTCGCGTTTATTTAACATGGCAATATATATGGAGTGTTGTTCTACAGACAGGGAGAGGGAAGGAATGGGAGAAAAAGAGGCAGACAGGGTGAAACAGAGGGCAGTGGTGTTTTCTTTAAAGGAAGCTGTCATTAGGGTGAGCTGGTCTGCTGCTCAGCTACAGATGTGTCTTTAAATAAAGATGAGTAAACAATGGGGAGCAACGTGTGTGGTTTGAGAAATCTCTGGTTTTATGCCTTTTTTTTATGATAATGGTGGTGGAGTACGTGGATTAGAATAATTTCACCGTTATTTATATACGTAACCATATTTTTTATTCAGTGTATATAAGGAGGCTTTGTGTCCGCTCCAACTGTAGGGCGTCGGTGACAAGAAGGACATTTGGTCACAGTGGCATCGCTGTGCACACATGGTACGCCTGTCCAGCCCTTATCAAGTCCATCTGGGCTATGGCCATCAGCCAACACCAGTTCTACCTGGACCGCAAGCAGAGCAAGGTCAGTCAGACCCTCCAGATACACTCTCACACCCCAGGTATTACAGATGTAAAAGACAGAAGATTTGCAATTATGCTTCTAAAGGTGAGCGTTCTCCTATCCTTTCTTGTGCATCCAGTCTAAGATCCATGCAGCAAGGAGTTTGAGTGAGATCGCTATAGATCTTACAGAAACTGGAACTTTGAAGACCTCCAAACTGGCCAACATGGGCAGCAAGGGCAAAATCATAAGTGGCAGTAGTGGCAGTCTGCTGTCCTCAGGTCGGTGCATGTCCAGAGTGTGTGAGCATTGCGTGAGTGTGTGTTGGTGAAGTGGTGATGTGGCCGTTGACAACTGGAGAAGCAGAAACAGCTGCTTCTGGAATGAAGCCATTAATTGTGAGCTGAATGTTCTCACATACTGTATGCACTGCTCCCCCAGTGCTTTTCTGCATGTACAGAGCACCACTCCCCCCACTCACTGTGTCACATAGATACATCCTACAGACTCTCCTGTCTCCTCTAAATTTACTGGGAGAGGGACTGAAAAGGGCAATGGGTCAATGGCAGCTTTATCATAGCCTTAAGAACAGCATTTATCCGTGATAAAAATAAAAGTAATAAGAAGTTTTATACATTTATTACCTTCAGTATTTAGTGGAAAATATCCTGTATAACCTAGGCAGTCAGGAACGTGAGTAAAGTAGCTATGCAGAAGAGAAAGTACCGTAATGTGGTACAGAATTATAAAATCAGAAGTCAGCTATTCAGAGCCTGACACACCTCATTGAATCAAGAACTCATTTCATTATAGAAGAACAGTATGTTCTGTAAATTAAAATGTGTGATCTCTTCATTTTGATCTCTCCATGGCTTACCTTCCTGATAGGATGTTTTTTTTCCTTGACCTTTGGTAGTATTTTTCAGTTTGGATACGTGAATCTCTCCAACTTCCCTTTCTTGTCAAATACTCATTGTTTGTCTCACAAACTCCCTTTCCTCTCATTTTTATTTGTCTCAAATTCTACCCACACTCCAGGTGTGGTCAGTTTTTTTTTTTCTGTTGTGTTTCACTACACAGAAAACTATAAGCATAGTAAATATAGTAAAAAAGGATTTTTGTTGTTTTCAGCAAAGCATGTTACAAACAAGACTGATATTATATCAGGGTCTCTGAGATGTTACGTCACAGAATTTATCCTAAACACCCCTCCCACTCACATAATCACCCACCGTTTTCTTATCGGAATGTTCCATTCACTTCCCTGTAAACATCCTGCAAGGCACGCAGGTGCACTCTCAATTCCTCTCTCCTCCTTATTTCAAAATAAGCCCTTACGACTCCAACACACTGACCTCTGCTCTGTTGTGTGATGTCTATACCCTGCAGGCTCTCAGGAATCAGACAGCTCTCAGACAGCTAAGAAGGACATGCTAGCAGCACTGAGGGCCAGGCAGGAAGCCCTGGAGGAAACACTAAGACAGAGATTAGAGGAACTCAAGAGCATCTGCATCAGAGAGGCGGTATGAGATTGCAAAAACATTTTGAAAATCACAATACTTTTCAGCTTGTTCTCTATAAATTAATGCATTTCCTTGTACATATTTTATATTAACTAGGAGCTTACAGGAAAGCTTCCCAAGGAATACCCTCTGGATCCAGGAGAGGAACCGCCTACAGTGAGACGGAAGATCGGTACTGCCTTCAAACTAGATGAGCAGAAAATTCTACCTAAAGGAGAGGTGAAGCTCAACATCTTTATTCTCCTTAGTGTCACTTTATCATTCGTATTGTTTACAGTCCTTTTTATAATGAGGTCAAACAAAATTGATTCAACAAAGACTTGTGTCTATATTGCTATTGTTTCCACTGTGCAAAGCACTGGCGTAATGCAGGTCCAGTGTTTGCTTTTAGATATGTGCTCGAGCTCCACAAGCTAAAAAAAAAAAGCATAAATTGTCACACAGCAGCATCTAATGAGACTTTTCACATATAGTTAATTGGAGCAGTATGGAAAAATACAGTATCAATAATCATTTACTGTCTGTGTTATAGGTTGGTTGATCTAATACTGTTTTCATTGTTAAAGAGCCCTTACATCTCCTGGTTGTGGATCCCACTCATGAAGTGTCTGTAAAGTGTCACTCCTGTGTTTTTGTTTTTTTTACTCAATCTTTTAATAGAGATATTGAGTCAGCAGTTTTACAGCATTCAATGCTGGCACACAGGGGGAAGGAAAGCCCCTTTTAAAGCTGAACAGAAATATGCAGTAAATGCACAACAGTCTGTCCTAGAACATCCTGTGTGGAAGAGTCTCCTGTTTAACATGAATAAATAATGTCACACTTGTCTATAGAGAAAATGCGGGTAGATGAGCATTTCTTTCCTTTTAACCAGCAATTGATGATCAGGTAATAGAAACTAGACATTGCACATCAGAACTGATGTTTACACAACGTAAATGAGGTGTTGTTTATTTAATTTCAGATATTCACCTGACAATTAGGATTTTCACATAATGATAGCAGATTCAAAAGCATTTTTTAAGTAAGCAAAGTGAACATCAAATGGTACAATACTCCAGTTTGAGACATCGTAGACTTTGTATTTGTACTGCATCTTTGCTTCTGTCTTTTTTTGTGCCATGGGTAGATTTTCCAGAGCAGCACAACTTCTAAAAATAGTCTGGCAGCTTTCTCACTGCAGGAAGTCGTGATAGTAGGATTGTGCGCACGTCTGTATTTGTGCTGGCATGTGTGAGTGTGTGTTTCTGAGGTTGTGTGCTTTGAAAGGAATCCAGAGGCGCAATATCACAGAACTGCTTTGCAAGCAGAAAGATGTTTCTTAATTTAGGCTGAACAAGTTAAACTCACACACAGAGAAACAGAAGCCTCTCTGGTAAGTGTGTGAAGAGATTATTAGAGGGAGGGATGCCTCTGAACTGAGGTAGTCCGGGAGGATGTTGAACTAAGTGAATACATCATCACTGTCTCCGTGGGGGTAAATGAAATCATATGTGTGTTCTCATAACTATATGAACACGTGTCATATACACACTGCATAGTCTTTTCACCAAGTTTCTTTTTTTCTTGTCACTTTCACAAGCTTCTAATTTCTATTCAACTGTGAGGTGCTGTAACAGATACGGGATACGGTTTCAGTTTGACATATTGGGTTTGGTTTACGTTAATAGTTTTTGTCCCACAGAACTCAGTAGAACCATACCGGAGGGAAGGATGGATTGATGAAGAAGAGTTATTGTCAAGGGGCTGCAGCCCTCATTTTCTCACTATTAAAGAGAGTGTTTAGTGGTGAGAAAATGAGGGCTGCAGCCCAGATAAATGATTTCCGTTGCGTGTTTTCTCTGGCAGGGCTTTGTGTGTGTGCTTATGAGTGTTGAACTAAATGTCTTAAATGAGAGAGTTACAGTCTGAACACATGCCTAAATAAGCATTGTTATTTTTGGATGCTATAGAGTTCTTAGTGAAACTGTGAGTGATTCCTTATCTTTTTTCTTGTGTTACTTTGTATTTTTTGGGTTTGCTTATGTGTGTGTGTTTGTGTGTGTGTGTGTGTGTGTGTTCATTCTAGGAAGAGGAACTGGAACGCTTAGAGAGGGAGTTTGCCATCCAGTCCCAGATTACTGAGGCAGCCAGGCGTTTGGCCAGCGATCCTCACGTGAGCAGTAAGAAGCTGAAGAAGCAGAGGAAGACTTCTTATCTGAACGCGTTGAAAAAGCTCCAGGAAATTGAGAACTCTATCAATGAGTTCCGGGTCCGCTCTGGCAAGAAGCCAACGCAGAGGGCATCACTTATCATAGAGGGTGACAATATACTACTCTTATTGTTTTATATCTGTCAGATACGATTGCCTATACACACCAACTTTCTTGTCAAATATAGCTTCAAAAAGTGATGTAAAATTTTCATCTTTCACATTTTTAAAATGGAATGATCTTTAACTTCTTTTCTTTGTTTCTTTTTCCTATAGAAGCCAATATTGGTTCTGAGGACAGTTCATTGTCTGACGCACTCGTCTTAGATGATGGTGAGTCTCTTTCCATCACATGACTCCTCACATATAGGTGTTTTATTTGTTCATAATGTTGACTTTATTATCGTAGTTATTCTAAATCTCATTATTGTTCTGCTTCAGATGATTCTCAAGTTACAGGTACCCCTACATTCTCTCCAGCGGCATCGCCTCACAAGGGCCTCCCTCCTCGACCACCTTCTCACAGTCGGCCTCCTCCACCTCAATCTCTGGATGGCCTGCGACACCTGCATTACACACGCTCTGACTATGATAAATCACCCATCAAACCCAAGATGTGGAGTGAATCGTCCCTGGATGAACCCTATGAAAAAGTCAAGAAACGTTCCTCTCACTCAAGGTGTGAAGGAGTTTATCTGAAATAGCCCTTTAGAATAGATTCGCATCATATGAGTGTCCATGTGTGAGACAGGCATAAATGGTTTTAATTTTAATGGAAGCATTTGTTGTGGTCTCAAATACAATCAAGCCAAATTAGAAGTAATGTGTGTGTAACTACAATTTCTGACTTGTGTCATTGCCAGTTACTGCTGTCATTAAAATCAGACTGACCCCAATGCAGAAAATCACTCACAAGAGGCTCATTTTACTAATTTTCTACAATTTCTCTTTTTTTATCATGTTTCGAATCTTTTTCAAGATTTTTTAATTATTAACTGTGCTCATTTTGTTCCCCCCTTTGCCAAGTCACAGGCGTTTCCCAAGCTCTGGCAGTGCAGACGCAGCTGGCAGCAACTCTCTGCAGAGCAGCCCCATCAGGAGCCTCCCTCAATGGAATTCACAATCTAGCATGCCATCAACACCAGATCTGAGGACCAGGACCCCACACTATGTACATTCCACTAGGTCAGTATTTATACCACTACATGTCTTATGATTCTTGTAGACCTACTGTATACAATGTGAACTAAATGATACTCACAATTCCATTCAGCGTTCTTTGTGATTCTGCATCTCCTAGGTCAGTGGACATCAGTCCCACACGTCTGCACAGTCTCGCTCAGCACTTTAGGAATCGCAGCTCAAGCCTGGAATCCCAGGGCAAACTGCTGGCTTCCGAGTCCGACACACACCCGCACATTTTGGGCACGCTGGGCAGCCCCGACTTCTTCTTGGGCCCAGGACGCAGCTCCAATGGCTCCGACCCGCTGGATGACTGCTCATCCTGCACCAGCCAAAGCAGCTCAGAGCACTACTACCCCTCTGGTGGACCGCCTGGCAGCAACGCCAACTACTCTACTCTGGGAGAGGACTCACCCTCCAAAGCAAGGCAGAGACAGAGACAACGGCACAAGTAAACACACGGCTCCATTCTTGTCAATATACTGTATACTACGTGCAGTGTAAAGAAGCCAACAGGTCTGTGCAGGGATTTATTTATGTGTTGTATTTTTCTTTCTCCAGATCTGCAGGTCAGCTGGGTTCCTCTAACTCAGGCTCCATGCCAAACCTTGCAGCTAAGAATGGGTCTGGTGGAGGCTCAGGTGGAGGTGGCATAGGAGGAGGACACCACGGAGTCTACCTTCACAGCCAGAGTCAGCCCTCCTCCCAGTACCGCATCAAAGAGTATCCACTGTATGTGGAAGGAAGCCCAAACCCAGTTGTAGTTCGCAGCCTGGAGAGCGACCAGGAAGGCCACTACAGTGTGAAGGCCCAGTTTAAGACCTCCAGCTCCTACACAGCAGGAGGACTGTACAAGGAGGCCTGGGGAGGGGAGGAGGGAGGAGAGGGCAGTGGACGACTCACACCGTCACGCTCTCAGATTGTACGGACTCCATCATTGGGGCGAGAGGGTTGTGGAGATGGAGGAGGGGGGAGGGCAGCTGTATCTGAAGAGCTGCGTTGCTGGTATCAGAGATCCTCAGGGAGCCTGAAAGAGAGGAGTCACTCGCATTCGGGATCAACTTCTTCTGAGACAGGGTCACAACAAAGCACCCTGGGACATGGTCGAGGGAGTAGAGTGGGGGCACTTGTCAAGAGCTCACCAGGTAGGTCCTTTTTTGATATCAAGCCCTGTCTATGTAGCATCAGTGAAGAATAGGACTACAATATATATACATTTTACAGATATAACTAATAGATACTGTGTGTGTGCGTGTGCGTGACACCACAGACATACTGCTAGTCTTCTTCAGATGCATGCAAGCTGCAACCAATGAGGCAAGTGTGGAAGGGAAAAAAAACTTTTTATCAATTCTGGATTTAATTTTCACATTTGAAATGTATAGTATTTTCTGCACTATAAGGCGCACTGGATTATAAGGCGCACCTTTAATGAATTGTTTATTTTATAACGCATTTCATATATAAGGCGCACTGGATTATAAGGCGCATATAATAAAACATATTAAAATACATTTAAAAAACTAGTGGCTGTAGTTGCGCTATCCGTCCACTAGCTAGAGCACTCATGACTGAGTACCTTTAGTCAGCTGTGAACGGCTATTGTTCTTTCAATGAAGCCATTCTGAGCCTCATCAAGGAAACCTGATCACTTAATCACTTTGCCATCTTAGTAAGAAGTCAACACGCATATTAAAAAACCTGACATTAAACTGGTTGAATTCATTACGAGTGCAGTCAGTTCGAACAGGGCGGATTATTTCCTGATCTGAACTTTGAAGCAGCAACGTTCGTCTTCGTTTATTAATTAAATATTGTTTCGATCGATCGGTAGTCCAGTCGGAGGTGAGGTGCAGCTATTTACTGTCTAAACAATTTTTAACTAGTTTTTAATGTCAGGCTGCTAATTTACTGGCAAATGTGACACTGTTTTACTCCTAGAACTGACTTTAACGTCGGTGTTTACATTCTTCCTAGGAACACAAGGTTTGCTAACATCATGGATAGTCAAAACAAGAAGTTGACCTTGTTTTGTTTATAAAGTGTAATTGAAATCTATGATCATCCACAGTTTCTGTGTTAGTCGATGTGTTTCATGTATCCATCTGCTGCAGGGGTTGTATCTAATTTTGCACAGCTAACTCTCAGCTTTACCTGCAGCTGCATCGCCTCACAGCCAGAGAAGTATGACGCCCTCCAGCGAACACACAGCCATGCCCACACCCCCCTGTACTCCACAGCACATCCTCAATTGGCAGAGCGGGTAAGAGACACACACTCTTTTAATTCATGTTTGTTACAGACAAGCATCATCATCACCGCTCAGTGTTTTTCTCTCAGCTTTTTTCCTAGTGTCACGCTAACACAATCACAGATGTATCTGTTTCTTCACTGAGCTGAACTGATTCGTGTGTGAATTTTGTTTTATTGTGAAACCTTTTCGCATTTGGAATCAAAATATTTCCGTTTATTCTAGTCTGCTGTTTGTGTGAATATTTCACTCACCGCGTCTTTGTTCATCCTGTCTTCACTGTTTCCAACATCTCTGGCACCTTCTGATCACCTTTCTCTTCACGGAAAAAAATCCTCTCACGACCTAATATTTGTCATTCCTTTCTCTTCTCTGTTTCCTTCCTTCTATACTAACCCTCCTTTCCCTGTGTGTGTCCTCTCTCCTGGTTTAGAGGGACACCAGACAGCTCTCCTACTGAGGACGCCTGTCAGTCTCCCCCTCAGCCCAGCTCTGATGCATAGAGGTACTGCCAGTGGTCTAAACCTACAGTGTTCTGTCAGGAAAACACCACAGCAGCATAACAAAAAGAAGCCAGCTTCGAAACATAAATATAATGTGACAGCAGTGCCAGATTTACTAACAGTCAGACTACTGTTCAGAGGGAGCTGTCAGAACATAACTCTAATAGTTGAAGCATCATGCAACATGTTTACCAGTCGCTCACATAATCCATGGGGGTTGACAATGGAGAACATGCACAATTTTTTGCTCTTTGATGGTGAAGGTATCTGTGTCATGTACTCTTTGTCTGGCTGTATCTGATTTTTGCATGTGCACTGCTTTGTGGTATGACAAGTACGGAATTTACTAATAGAAAACCATGCATGTGTTGTAACAGCAGACATTTATTAACAATCAGGAGCTGAAAGCACCTGAAACCAAGTCAGTTGGTTTTTGAAACCTTTACTTTGAAGTGTAATTTCCTGCTCTCTTGTCTTCCTCGGTAGGTCTTTCAGTGACAGCTGTTTTCTCAGCAGCCCCCTGTGTTCAGAGCTGGCAGATGTGCAGTGGTACGGACACGACAAGGCCAAACCTGGAACTCTGGTTTGAGACTTTGCTGTAGGGCCCAGAAAAGTCCCACTGTCCTCTCCTACTGCCTCTCCACTGTCCTTCACTGCTACACATCAACAACCAACAACCTCATCCTTAAGGCCCTATAAAATGCAGACCTATCCGCACTGGCAGAACGGGCGTGAGCCTCGCTCCCCTGAACTTCTGCCCTGTATCCATTCCATCACGTCTTTATTGTACCCCTCTGTCACAGCTCAGCTCAACAGGGACACAATCGCTGAGCTCTGACAAGAGCATCTTTCACAGGACGGACTGAGAAGTGCCACCTTGGTTGTTGAACTGTTCCCTTTAACCCCACAGAGCCCATTCTTGACTCGCCCTCAGCACACAAGCAAAGGGGTAAGGGAGGGAGAAGAGATTAGAAGTGAGAGCACAGAAAAATGTCAAACACACAACTTAAACTGAACCAACATCAGCCATTTCTGGATCTATTTCAAAATGTCATCGATGGTGCCCCAACCTTACCAATTCCGGAGCACTGCTACCCAACCAGAGACCACCTGCTGGATATGAGCCACCAGTTAAAACCCACTCCCAGGCCCACAACGAAAGTGTAGGATGTCTTTTTTTTTAATTTTTTTTTTTAATTGGTTTTTACTTTCAATTTCTTGCTTCATATTTATAAACATGGAATGTTTCCAGAAAAGTTCAGCATTTATATCCAAATCCACTCAGTTTGACCCACAACCAAAGACATCTACTGGATTAACTACTGGGCTAGAAAAGTAACTGCAACTGTATCGGAGGGAATTCACAGAAACAATATCAGGATGGTTCATCGGAATCTGACTGAGATATTTATGAGGACTATAGCAATAACAAACATTGTTCAAGCATATGAACAGGTTTGAACCCACAGTGTGAATTGAAGCAGCTGTTTTGCCATGTTTTCCGTCTTGTTATCCTTGTAGTTAAGGATTGTCTGTTTGGAGTTGTCATTATTGGTTGGTATTAACCTATGCGTATTTAAGTGACTTCATAAGTCATGTTTATTTAATTTTTTTTATCATGACAATATTTCTCTATCTTTATTGATTATTTGGTACAATGTGACCAGTACCAAGATATTCCAATTCAGTCTTTTCTTGGTTTTCTTTTTTACCCCTGAAGGTTAAAGGTGAGATATATGTTGGCATTACTTGTGGTTGGTATTGAGGCTGTTCAGTAATTAATGTCTCCAGTAATCGTCTTTATTATCACTAGTGTTTCTTCTCCTTTGGTCTTGGCTCTGTACTGGTTCTCGCCACGCTGTAGTCTGTCTTTCTCTATTTTAAGACTGTTGAATCATCTTTCACTTTATCTCTCCAGAATGACGGGAGCATTCTGACTGAGCAATGACTGTCTGAACTTAATGCTGATTAGAACAACACACTAGAAATCATGTCATATTATAGGCACACCGGAGTGAAAGTCTATCAGTGCCAAACATGTTGGTGCTTTACTTTTCGTACTGTAGTTCAGCACTGAGAGAAGCTACGAATCTTTCCAGTGAAGTCCGTAGCCACTGTGTTAAACAGCAAGTCTGAGTATAGACATATACGATTTGGATTCAGGATTAAAAGGAATTTCAGACATATTATGAAAGCACAACAATGTCCAACAGGGCTGGGCCTGCAACTGCTGTGCTCTAATTTTCCACTTTCAGAAGTTCAAAAAGAAAAAGGTGCATAAAGAAGGAACTAGAAGAAAGACACTGCTCCTTTCACTAGTGTGTGCATGGTAGTGAATTTCAGGTTGACAATATTTAACACCCTGCTTTCAGGGTAGAAAAAAAGCCATTGCTGGAAATGAAACAAAAGATTGTTAAAATATATAAACTTGGCAGAATTTTTTTTTCAGATACCCAATGAAGAATCAGATATTCAGAACAGGGTTAGAAAAGCACACCTGGTTTTGAATGAAGGAAGTCTAGTAGAACTTTGCATGTCTTAGATATTTTCAAATCCATCTTCACCTAATTTGAGTTTATGTTGAGAATACTTGTGTCCTTGTCACACAAAATCTGAATTAATCAGATGATAACTTTACTGAGTTTATGAGTTTCTATATCTCATTGGTGGACAGCAGTAGGTGGTTTTTCCAGTCAAATAATGCCGGCATGCTTGGATCTAAGGTATAACATTCTGTATAGTGACCGGAATGGAGTTATTTTACCCTGTTACTCAGTGTTGTGCTTCTTTTATGCACTATTCATGTAATCTGATAATTCATCCCTCTCCCTGTGTGGTTGGTTGTCCATCCATTCCTGGTCAGACCTTAAAAAGTCTTTCCCAGGACTGGAACCAGCTCTACCTGGTGACCACCAGCAAGTTTTCCCCTGCTTGCCCACTCAAAATCTTTCCCACCGTTTATATGTTAAAGACATGCATGTCTGGTGGATCCACTGACAAAAACCCAAAGTAACTGCATCTGACCGCTATAATATTTACATGTCCTACTCCATGAGAATGTCCCATTTTGATACGGTATGTTGGTAAAATCTGACGTCTGAGCCTGATGTGAAGAAGTGACATCCCCTCCCTTTGTGTCTCCTAACATACCATATTATCTGTGCTCCATAGAGATGTATGACATTTTTAATAGTTCAAGGGAAGTTAACTAATCCTTTTTATCAGTCTTTTTCTGAATGCATGGAGGCGCACTGTAAGGTTCATTCATTGATTTTAACAATGTTCCATTTTATATGAATTAGTATTTTTTTTCTGACATTGTAACAACCCTTTCAGGTGCTACAAAATGACCAGTTACTGCTCTGTCATGTAGGATCGGAACATTTCTTCATTGTTATCAATAGATTCAATACCAGATGTACAAATTACGTTTATTTTAACAGACAGTTTAATAGTAGAACACTTCCCCTACCAGACAGTACAGCATGTAATTTGATTTTATCTGTTCTGTTAAACTGTAACAATACATTTAAGATGTTGTAGAAAAAAATGTGGAATTTCGAAAGAAAAAAAAAAGCTTAATTCCACAGTTAATTTATTCTTTTTTTCTATTAAAAATTTGTATAGTAACTTTACATTTTTCAAAACTGTGTTGTTGGAAATTGATGATGAATTTTCAAGATGAGAAGCCATGGTGGTTCTTCAGATTGAGACAAATAAATTATTGATGAATGTTCTCAAGTTTATGCAAGACTCTTATTTTTCTCTAATGCATTTTATGTCAAAATGTTTATATTTGGTCATTAGTTACAGGTGACACCAAATCTCTGCTCATTCAGCTGAAAGATCATTCAAACATACAGTATCAGAGGGAATCCCTACATGTAGTGTCACCTCCACTCGTCTGCACACGATAACTACTGTCATCACATCCAGGCCTCAGTCACTTCCCTCTTGGTCTCCGAAATAAAGAGAAGGAGGATTTCCTGTAGATAGTACTCTATATGTATGTTTATATTATGAAAGACTGGCTACACAGACAGCAAACACATTAACTGAGATGCTCAACCACATAGAAAAACTTTCAACCAGGAAAATCATGTCAGTTTTTATGAGGACACGGAACCTCATCATCTTTCATTCGTACATTCTCCTTCTGTGTCCGTTTGCTAAGGAATCCCATGTTACTCTTTGTACTCGGTGTGTTCCCATAGCAGCCCTCTCAACTACGCAACAGCTGGAAGCTGTTAGGCAGACATGCCGTGAGAAAGTAGCCCTGTGATTCTTTTTTCACTCTCACAAGTCTGCGCGTGTGCACGTATGTGTGTGTGTGTGTGTGTGTGTGTGTGTGTGTGTGTGTGTGTGTGTGTGTGTGTGTGTGTGTGTGTGTGTGTGTGTGTGTCTATAGCAATGCTGCATTATGTCATGTGAGGGAAGCTTTCAAAGGTCCCATGTTATAACTTTTTAATGCAGCTCGAATCTTATTAATTTCTTAGAAAAGATCTGATCATTATGCAGCAGAGGTGGTAAAGCATTATATCTGATGTGTTATTATAAATGTGTATAGTAACTGGTTAGTGGTTATCAATGCCTTCCACAGGACCTCACTGTGAGTTATGTTCTCCCACTAGTTTGTGTTAACCATGTTACCACTGGTTAATAAACTGTTGTAGCTAAATTTGTTGTGTAATTCCTCAGTTCATTAATCAATGTTTCTTTTGTGCAGTCACAAGTCTATGTGTCAAAAAAAACTGAAAATCTTCTTATTTGTGGCATAATATTTAAGTCCCACCCATTGCTCAGAAAGCAAAAAGGTCAAGGAGGTCCTGGCTTCAGTTCAGTATTCCATTAATAATAATGCATGCATATCATTCCAGAATTTTGAGAACAAGGTTAGAATTCTGAAAAGAATTTAATTCTGTCAGTCAGAAACTGACAAGCACAAATTAATTGCGTTCCAAAGTGCTTGCAGCTATGTAAGAAGTCCATTTATTGTTACACTGAGGTTCAACAATGAAAATGCTCATGACAGTTTTCTCATGCGTGTCAAACCTCTGACCTGATGGTTTGCTACTGTAATAGTATTTCTATCATAGTGAACAGTATACAAACGTGAATCTTGGACACATATGTCTGAATAAATGTGAGAATTGAGGAGAACAAGGAGGCAAGCTTACTAAAATAGAATTTTTATTTAGATTCTATAATCATGACATTAAAATTAACATCACAATCCGTGCATTATACCGTTACTATCAAAAAAAAGGAAGAACCTGTCCAGACAAAGAATCAATAGGAAAGGAGTTACACACTAAACTCCAATGATTGTATTACCAATGCCTACAGAGTAGAGTAAGTACAATAGGAGTGTCAATCTAGCCTGATAGACATAAATGTAATACATGCCTTGTGCAGTGGCGGGCCGTGCATTTCATACTTAGGCCTTGAGTGATGCTATCCTTAGTCAAACTTAAATAAATACATCCCATAATGTTGTGAGCAGCTTCCACCGCTACCACCAATGTAGCATTCAGGACTGAGATGTTTATAACTTCTCTGAAATGGGACAAAAACCGGCATCAGCCCCACTCCTTTTATTGTCACTTGCACAGAAGAACCCCGTGGCCCCACCTTTTATAGACATCCCACAACTATGTCACAGAACAAAACCGACTGAAATGACCACCATTTATGACACCACAGCTGGAAAAATTAAATACAGACATACACTAACACACTACTAGATGTTGCATCATCTCTATCAGGTATAAAACAGGCTATTTTCCAGCAGGGACACAAGTCTCTTTGTGTCTCTCCACTACAGTCACACAGCCGCACAAGTGCACCACATTATTTACACACATTGCAGAAGAGCAAGAATTTTTTTCACTTTTAGTATATTTGTCAATATAAATGAAATTAAATTACAAGATCATTAAATATGAAAACTTCGATGAATGAAATGCTTGTACTCATTGAAAGAACTCTTCAAAATGCTTATTTAAACACAAAGTCAATTCTTCTTTCTTTCCTCAAGTGCACTCCACTAGCTAGAACAGGTTAACTAGTTAAAGTTAGCTAGAAAAAGGTTAGCTATTTCAGGTGAGCTAGAACAGGTTAGCTAGAACAGGTGAGCTAGAACAGGTTAGCTAGTTCAGGTTAGCTACCACAGGTTATCTCCTTCAGGGATCGGACCCTCCTCTCACTAGAGCTTCTCTTCAAATTTGCGTCTGCATAGCACCGCCTTCTCAGAGTGAGTATCCAATCACAGGACACGTACATGTCAGGTGAACGTGAGGCCAGCCAGAAGGCCTTAGCGTCGCCAACTCGTGATATGACTGGCTATCGTATCTGTCTGTTAATTATATGTTCCCTTTCACTCACAGTGCAGGGAGACCTGCATTCTAGATTCTGAAGGTCCTGGGCAGATTTCATTCAACTTGGCAACACAAGCTAGCTGAATTCTGATTGGATAAAACCCCTCTACAAATAGAACAATTACCCAGTGTTGGCCTACGTCATATTATATCCAAATGTATAATTATATATTTATACATATATTTGAATATATTTATTTAAGGAAAATGCATTAAAACATAATTAATTTTCATCATAAATATTATCATGATCTCTGCTTATGTTCGACCAGCAGAAAAGGCCTTGCTGGCCCTCACTGCCCACCACCACTGGCCTTATGTGAACTGCAACAGTGGTTAACCAGTATTGTTACTATAGTACATGCAAATATCTGTAGTATCTTTTAATTTAAAATAATGACAGTAGTGTCAAAACCTTCTGTCAAGATGGACACAGAGCAGACACACGTCACCAGTTTCTTTTGGACACATTGTCCCAAGACGCTGTCTAGATCAGAGGACAAAATACCCAGTGTTGTATGCGGCCAAACTTTGGACCAAATTTTGAATCAGTCACTTTTCTTATCCTAAAGTAATAAAAATATTATTTATATAATTCTGACAGAAAACATAACAAAGTCCTGTGATTCTAGATACAAGGACCAGTCACAATTTAGATATCCGTTACAGTATGAAGGTATTTATCTTTGGAGAAAAAAAGTGTCTCTTGTTTTGCTTACATACTTGTAGATTGTCCCCCCTGGAATGATTCAGATCATGGATTTTGTCAGGGTAATAAACTTTAAAAGTTGAACGTTACATGCTGACCTTTTATGTCAAAAATACAAACTGACAACAATATTATGAATTTACTGTGCTCTGGCACAATATTAATGTAGCATAGTGTGCAGTCATTGCTTGTCTGAATTCTCACTGTGGATGATTGTACAGTATTAAATTTACACAGAGGGAGTTCATTCAGGAGTCAGAGTAGGAGAACAGGAGAAATCGTTGACGATGCTGCCATCTAGTGTTTATCACTGAGCAGCAACTGTGAAAACGTACAGGGAATTTTCTCATTGTTTGGGTGTGCTGAATTTAAAAGTTGACTATAAATTTTGCGGAAATTATGTGATACATTTTTAGGTTTGATGCTTATGACTCTAGAACTAATGACTGTATTTAAAACTATTCTCTCAGTTAAGATCGTGTTAATTAGGCAACCACTGACTTAGACAGGTGGATCTCTGTGGTTCACAAGTTGTATTCCACTTGTTCTAGTAGAGGGCCATTGGTTTCATTAAGATCCTAACAAAGTGAAAGACAAAAAAATCATCATTAAACCCAATATTCTCCAATAAACAGGAAAAGTTACACTTTATAAATATAGCACTACAGTATCTCAAATAAATGTGGCTGGAAATTTATATGAAACATATCTTCATCCATCAGTACAGACTGGCCTGTGTCCCCCTATTAAAATTACCTGTGAAACGTGTCTGTAGGCCTGAACACGAGGAGCGCTGTAGCGACGCAGCCCCCTCCAGGAGAGGAAAAGTATGTAGAACGATGCCAGAAAACATTTTAAAGTGAATAGTATGGAGCTCCCCTTAGCAACATGAGAACCAAGAAGCTGGTTAGGAGAAGAAGAGGGAGAGAAACAGTTCACTCATAACTCGGACAGTTTTTATTGCTATTAATATAGTATACAGTATAGAACTATACTGTATATATGCATATGTATGTATATGTGTGTATATCTATATCTATCTTCTCTCTCTCTCTCTCTCTCTCTCTCTCTCTCTCTCTCTCTCTCATAGAGAGAGAGAGAGAGAGAGAGAGAGAGAGAGAGAGAGAGAGAGAGAGAGAGAGAGAGAGAGAGAGAGAGAGAGAGAGAGAGAGAGAGAGAAAGAGCGAGAGAGAGAGAAATGTATAAATAAGTGTATAAATAATATGTGAATTTACCTGCTGGCTCGTGTTGAGTGTGACAGGTTGTACAGACCTGCGGCTGTTTGCCAGGAGAGCGATACATCCAAATAGTACACAAAAGATGTTCATACATATCAGAGCGATGATCTGTTCATGATTAAAATGAAATTAATTAGTAATACAGCTATAATATAAACAACAATCAAAATTTTTAAAAAATACCGCTGGTCCAAGTGTATACTTTTAATTTATTGGCTTTCCTCTGCACTTCAACCACCAGACACCCAGCAGCTACATACTGTAACAATACAAGAAATAGGAGCTGCTATCTTAAGCAGCTCTCACTCCATAAAGGATTTGGAATAGAATATCTATCAGTGGAGGAAGATGTGGACTCACAAATAAGCTCGACCACACTGGTGTTGACATGGAGACAGAACATTTGTAGCTCACACAAGCATAAATGACTGTGGTTAGTATGCAAGCTAAGGCACTGAGCATCTGGACCACCTGAGGAGAGGCACAGGTTAACAAAGCAGGCAGTCTGTTTAAAACATTCAAATCTATGTTAACCATTGGCTCTGGACAGACATAGTAAAGGGGATTCTCACCCCACTGAGTAAAAGTCTGTTGTTTATCACAGACCCAAACCACTGATGAATCCTGACATTGATTAGCTCCCTTTCATTGGTGATCTGGGTCAGTGGCCGGGATAATGGTGGCTCTTCAAAAAACACATGGTACAGCCCCTCCTGAAACATGTTTTGTGTCATCTGTTGTAAAAGAAAGTGTTTAGTTGAAAGAAAACAAAACAAATGCTTAAACATCTCTTAACATTCACTTGGGCATTCTTACCTTTCTCAAATGTAATGCTTTTCTTCAGTCATCCACAGGACATCTAAGTTAGACAAATAAATACATTTTGCCTGCTTCTCGCTCTGCTGCTGATATTCCTCAGTGTATTACAATAGATCTTGAAGGGTAAAGTTCTGTTGGACAGTGTGGGATTAAAGTCCACTTTTTAGTGAGTGATTCAGTGAGCTCATTGGTCATGACTGAACTTGTAGGCAGTGTTTGCTTGCTCACGTTTGCAGTTTTTCCCAGTTGCCAACACACGAAAATGACACTACATGAATGAATTGGCCAATATACTATATGTGCGTGTAATGGGAATTTCACCTGTGTGGATTTGAAGAGAATAGAGAGGCCTGTTCTCAGGCAACTCTGCTCAGTGAAGTTGTTTTGGTCCATTCCAGTGTGCAAGGTCACCTGATAAAGATGTTGTTCTCGGGGTATGTGAATGCCTCCTACACTGCCTGAGAAACCCCGTCTTTCTCAGACAGTGTGGTGCGTTGCTTATTCAGGCGTATAAAAGTAGAGGGTTTCCGGCGCCATGTTAGAGTCAGCTGTGGGTTGCGTACGAACGCCCAGCACGGTTGATGCTACTCTACCTGGATCGTTGGGCTCTCCGATTTGTGTGTCAAGGTAAGAGACTAAGCACATTTGGAATGCTTTAGCTCAACCAAAGAATTTTTGGGTACTGCCCTATGCTCTGTGGAGGGAATGAATGACACATTTGTTCTAGCATCATAGGGGGTCCTGGGAATCAAAGTACATTACTATGCTCTGTGGGGAATGAATCTACGAGCTTACTCCAGCGGTTCTTTGTGGAGGATGTCAGCTGCCAGTTTATTCTAGCATCATAGTTGTATATTATCTACTGTTTGCTGCTCATTATTAGTTGTTTGTTTGCTCTATGCTCTGCAGGAAATAAACCATTCATTTACTATAGCATCATAGCAGTTTTCTGTCTGATTTATTGTGTGAGTTTTTCTGTGTACCTACCTCCGGCGGACCTGCAAATTTTTTCACAAAGCAGTGTGAACTGGCGAAACCCCTCAGTGGTTACCACATCAATAAGCACTATGAAAAGACCACAAGTGGGCATCTTTTTCTTTTTTGTAACAACAATGGAAGATGTTACAGAGAAATGAAGAAGGAGAGTAAGAATAAAAGGAGGAGAAAGAGTGAGATGAAGGGGTAGAGCTGGTAGAGGAGTGCACGATCAAAGAAGACAACTTTTAAATGACATCAGAGCAAACTTAGTTGATCAATCACGGGCTGACATTACAAGAGGCTGGACAGAGAGTGTCTTCCTGTCACTTCTGTAATCCACACACTTACACTGGAGTACAGGTACTCTATCTGGCCACAGTTTCTTTCATACCACTTACTACACCCTTGCCGTAGGGTATCAGATGGGCGACACCTTTTTACTTCATGAATGGCTGCTGTCATACGCTAATTGTATTTTACTCTACGTCAGGGGCTACTGAATATTTTTTAAACTTTTTTTTAATTGAAGACAAAATTTAAACACACTCTTGAAATGTAAAAAAATAAATAAATAACATCAACAAAAATAATCATGAAGTATAAAAAGTAGTAGCAAACATCACACAGAAATTATATTGAAAAATTATGAGAGATGTTACAAGGACCATAAAGGGATCAAGACGAAATGTATTTGTATGGGAAAAAAATAAAACAATTAAAAGGGTACAGCATCATGACACCATACATACAGTCTAGATCAAACATTTTTCGAAAAACAAGTTGAGCATATATTGGAAAGGATCTTTAGATCCAGAATTCATCACTCAGACCCATTCTGTCTTTCCAGGCAGTGTTTCTGTGTCGTCGTCCTCCTCCATCCTGTCAGCATACAGGTCAGCCAGCCTCTTGAAACATGATCCCCAGTGCTTCAGGCTCTTAAAGTTGAGCTCCTTATCTGAGTCCCATGAGTTGATAGAACTAAGAGAAGCTGCCCCTGACCCATCGCCCTCGTAATCAAACACCAGAAGACAGTCATAAGGAGGAGCTGTGGGGTCATCGTCTGCAATGTGCAGGTTCTATGGGGAATATACAAATAGAGTTACAATATAGTACATATAGCAATGATGAATTCTGTGAAGGAAATCCGGTGAGGTCAGACAAGGATATGCCAGAAGATATTGCAGCGTGATTTGTGTAATGTGGAATTGAAAATGAACTGCACACATTTTAAACTTAAATCAGAAACTGTGAAACTGAAGCTAAAGTCAGCATTGTGTTGTAATTATACAAAAGGTAATGTATATGACTCGTCATTCAGAGTTCAGTATAAAGTACAAAGCTGCAAAGCGCTTAGTTCATATCACATCTTATTCTCAGTACATACAGACAGTATTCAGTAGAGTGGTGTTGACCTTAGAAAACATTGCACCATTAATCTGAGTAACAAAGTAATTACACCGTGTGTTGCAAAATCTTATCTGCAGTGTTATCAGAATTGTCGTTCAAGATGATAAGGTTGAAAATAGAAATGTTTACATCACTGACATCCTCAAGAAATTTGCCAATCTCTTCGTTGATTTGGAGTTGTAGGCGGTAGGACGGGCGGCTCAGGACAGTGGGTAACACTTCAGTGCAGAAGACTTCAGGACGACAATCAAGTCCTTTGTGGAGCTGGCTCAGGTCATACTCCTTTAAAAAGAGAGAGAGAGAGAGTAATGATCTCCATGTATTTGCTCATTCCCCATTAAATAATTTCTGCCTTCAACAATATTGAGCAGTTGAATGGGTTTTTATTTTTGTGAGGGAGGCTGCTTCATGTTCTGTTCTGCCTGTCTTTGGATTCATTTGAAGAACCTGCAGCAGTCAAAAGGAAACTCCTGACATCTCCAAGGATTTCTAAATCCATTGGAGGGGTTAAGTAAGATGTTTTGATCCATTGGGTTTCTCATAGAGGCCCAGTGCAGAAGGGATGGTGTTATCAACTTGTATTCAGCAGTTACTGGTTTGCACTGAGCGCTGAAATTATATGCCTGTGAGTAAATATGTCAAATTGATCTTTTTTGTTAAGATAATATTATAGTTTCAGTTTAACTTCTTAAAGAATGCGTAAGCATCAAGCTACAAGAATAGAGGTAGCTATTTGTTTATAGCCTGTATAAAATTAATTAAGGAATAATGTATAAAAAAATAAGCTAAATTCACAAAGGAATTCATTTTTCCACCACTAATAATTATGATAAGGAAATAATAACCTCATGGTAAAAAGCTTGTGTTGTCCACCAAATGAATTAAGTAACAGAAAGACAATTAATTTGGCGGCAGTGGCTCAGTGGTAGAGCGGGTCATCAAATGTTCCAAGATCAGCGGTTCAATTCCTAACTGAGAGCTGGAAGAGGCTGAGTGGTGTCATCAACATTAATTTGTTATTTTTTCCACAAAATACGGTATCCTGAAAGGTTCTCACAGAATTTTGAGGACAGTTTGTGAAAGAAATGATCTTGAACTGAGGAAATCTTGATTAAATTTGAGGCAGACCAGGACTAAGGTCATTAAAATATAGAGCTGTAGGTTCATAAGTGATAGAATTCGGTGATATTAGATTGTCATGAGACTGATTCGATTCAAGTCACATCATTGTGGTGACATCAGTAATGCGTTTACAATGGCTTATTCTTTTTGACAGCTGTCCACTTCTGAAAGAAAAGCATTATTAAATTTTGTGATGTGACAAAGAATGTTTGACTAATTATGTGATTTTTTTTTTTTAAATTGTTTTGCCGAAGCTTTGTTTTCTCAGGTCACAACAAGTGGAACTGGTCCATGTCAGAATGATCATAGTCCCATGTGTGATGGCTAAACAAGGATGTCTCCAGTACTGTCACTGTTAGATAAATAAATAAATAATATTAATTGTACACATACGTAGAAATGCGGTCACAGGCAGATGTCTTATAATACCACTGCTTTATAATCTCCTCCTACCCTGTCCTCTTCTCCGCCTCCTTCTTCAATACAGTACATAACACTTTCTCTGGGTACTTCGTCAAGAAAGGGTGTATTCTTCTCTGAATCCTTTCTCCTTCGTAGCAAAAACAGCAGAATCAAGAGCAGCACTGTAGACAGAAATATCCAGGCAATTATAGACAGACCCTGTAAACTGACAAGAAGTTATGAAATCAGACAAAAGGACCTGCTACTCACACAAAAAAAATAAAATTGCTCCCAGAACAGAGATGGTAAGAGAGGAGGCATGCAACTGAGGGGCCGATCGTGGAATAAAGCAGGAAAAGACAACACCTTGACAATTGCACACTTCTATTTCCAGTGTGCTGTCTTGGTAAAGCATGTTACTATCATATATGCGCATCAGCACACGATAGTCTCCAGGTGGCAGCTCTCGCCTGGGGGCAAGGGCTGCCACATCACCTGTAAGGGGTAAAATCAACACTTAGGTCAACATTTAAGAATTTTATTTATTTATTTTTTAATTACGAGTTTTTAAAAATTTGTTCAAGAATGTGTCCCACAGAAATTCATTAGCATATTATCGTTGTAGTTTAAAGTAAAAAAAAAAGATAAATAAAGATAAGAATAGATGTGACTTTATTCTCTAACTTGTGGAGTTGATGCTTATAGTCCAGTTGATCCTGTGTTCTCCTTGAAGCTCCACAGTAAATGGCCCAGCATGACCTGGTCCATCAAGGTCCACTATATCCAGCAGGGCAGGAATGGGGTAATTGTTGCATAGACTGACTTTCCTCTGCTTGATGGCAGGATGATGGTCATTCACATCTAACAAACTCACAACCAGAGTACCCGTCCCTGTAGCTGGGCTGGTATCTAGAAAGATGAAAAGAAAACACAACAACATGTTTGTTGTTCAGATATATAACAGGACAGAAGCTTACGACAATATTAAAAGTATTAAATATTTGATTTACCGTTGTCATAAGCCAAAACCAGGACTGTATATTTGCTGTCTTTGACGTAATGTGATTCTCTGTCCATGCTTCTTTTAACTTTTACTCCCCCCGTGTCTGTATCGATGCTCAGCCACCTGGCATTGTCATTCCCTAATTCATATCTATAATCACAAAAAACAACTTCAAAAGGAATAGCGCATACATACCACAGCCAGATGAAAACAGTATTCATGTGTGTCTTACTACCTAATGCTCTGTTTCCTGGCTGAGTCGGGGTCCTCTGCTCTGACTTTAGCAACAGAACCCCCTACCTCCACATCTTCTGAGACACTCACAGAGATCTCTGCTGGAATAAAAACCGGAGATTCGTTGTTATCTTCAACCGAGACAGTGACAGTCGCAGTTGAGGTCAATGTGAGCTTGGAGAATGGCTTCTCATTTGTCACCACCACCAACAGCGTAAAGACAGGGGTGCTCTCGAAGTCCAGCTCCTTGGAAGTGATGGAGAAAACAATATCCATTATGATGCATTCAAAATAAAATATTCATAAAATTGTCAGATTTTTCTCAACCTTGATTGTTTTTAGGATTCCTTCCATTTTGTTGGAGCCCGTAATGATGTTAAAGTTTTCCATCTCATTGCCTTTGATTATTGAGTATTTGGTGTTGGCATTCGGAGATCCTAACTGGTCTTTGTCCACCGCCTCTAGTCTCGCTACCTCAACTCCGACCTCATTCTCGGGGACTGATACGGACATCTGGGAAAGTATCATGAAACGGTGTGAATTGTGGGTACATTATAAACTTTTCTATTAGGTATTATTTAAATGAGTGTGAAGTATTTTGTCAATTTCAACTCACAGATTTGCTGGTAAATTGTGGAGCATTATCGTTGCTGTCAGCAATGCTGATAATAACCGTGGAGGTGGCTGACAGACCCTCCCCCTCCATATCAGCAGCTCCAATGATCAGTTTGTACTCTGGCAGAGTCTGACACAAGGAGGGCAGTTATAGTGGAGATACGGATGAGGAAATGACTATAATTGTGTAATGACATTACCTCTCTGTCCAGTCCATCTGCCATCACACTGATTATTCCACTCACTGGGTTTATTGCAAACATGTGTTTTTGGGGTATTTGAGGAATCTGATCCTTTATCTTGTATCTTATTCTAGCATTGTCTGTATGTGGATCATCGTCATCCATTGCTGTTATCTTTGTGATGATGTCACCTGTTGGAAACATGACACCAGGGACCACAAGGCTTGATATTCAAAGGAAGTCACCCCAAGTTGTGTTTTCTGAATCTTTTTCTCACCAATGTCAGCACTTTCATTTACTTCACCAAAGAAAGTGTTCTCAATAAATTTTGGAGCATTGTCATTCTGGTCAATGACGTTAATAATGAGCTCCATGGGTTGCTCAACCTTCCGGTCCTCATTCAGAGCATGGGCTAGGAGCTGGAAGATATCACACACTGAGTTTCCACAGCTTATTTTCAAGATTTAAAATAAAAAGTGACTTTATGGGTTATTCTTAGCTCACAATGTATTTAGCTGTCTTCTCCCTGTCTAGTGGCTGGTTTACATACAGCACCCCGGTTCGCTCATCAATAGTAAAAAGTCCCTCTGGTGGCTGATCGGCTCCCGATCCACTGAGCTTGTAGGTTATTAGCACCTTTTCCTCTTTACTTGACTTAATCTTAAGTATAAATACACATGTTAATAGAGAAATGTCTGTACATTCAATGTCAACCATAACGAATGCAAGCAGTAAACAAGCCTCATAACATTAATTATTTTTTACCTTCACTATGAATGTAGGATATGGACCCCTGTCATTTTCTGGAAAGTTGATAGGTGGAATAACCCACTCCCTTTTCATCCGTTTTAAAGTACCAGGTATATGTGGAAACTCAATGGTGAGGAGCTGGTTCTATTTCAATCAGGACACATCAAATCAAGTCAGATTTAAACTGCAATTTTTTTCAGTAAATTAAATTTGTAATTGTAAAATTACAACTAATTTTACCTCAAGATTTTTTCTTCTCAGGGTGTCATTATTCCAGATTTTTTTCGTCAAACAACATGGAAGAAAATTTGCTGCTGACATGAAGACTAAACACTGAGGAACAAGCATTATTCAAATATCAACCAATTCTATAAATACATACACATTGTAAAATAAAAAGTAGGCTGAACAAACATCTTTTTTTAATCCTGTTTTCATTTGTAGGATTTTTTAAGTACAGGCCAGTCAACACAAAGAATGAAGGGAAAACATACCTTATTGCTTTTGTGCAATCTTTAACACTCACCTGGACCAGGCACAACAAAAAGAGCATACTTAAAGTCCTTCTGTTCCCTATGAACTCCGCCATTATTGATTCCCAACAGATCTTTTCTCCACTCACTGAGTTGACTGGAGTGGATCTCCAGCTTTTTCCCAAGGGCAGCCTGCGAACGTTGTGTTTACAGAGCCTCCTAATTCAGTGTTTCTGTCACTATTATTAATGGATCGTCTTCCGTACACATTTGTTATTCTAACGTCCTGTGACTACAGCAAAAATGCATTTACTGTACTTCCCATTGCTCCTTACAGCTAGTTTGATGATATCAGTGAATCATTTGTGAAAGAGGTGACCTCAGCTGCTGTCAGATATACAGGTGTTTAGTGTCTATGCACCTTTTGGTCAGTGCTGTCATGCAGTGTTTACAAAACACCCGAGGATCAGTTTCCTCCCATGACGCTCAGAAAGTCGTTTGTTTTGAAAACTCCTTTTCCCAGTTTCAGTTGTAAACCATATTGTTGGACTCAGTGTTTTAATCAGCAAGTCACTTTTTATTTTTAAGGTATTTATTAGTCCTTAAAGGGTACATTTTTTCACTGTATTTCATGCATTCTTCTGGAAATGAACAGCCACTACAGCTCTAAGGTAGTAAACTGGACTTCAGTGTCTTGTTTGAACCTACCAGCAAAGGCCAGGGACCAACTTTCAAATAAATGAAGGACCAAATTTTACTTATTTACACACCCACCCCCTAAATCATCACTCACACAAATAACTTCTCAGTAGTTTATTGTGAAAACTTTATACCAGTAAATGAGGGATCAAAATTCAAAATGTCAGAGTGGAACTAGAAAATCTAATACAAAAAAGAAAAAGTGAACATTTTTTAAAATGACGTAAATGTTCCATCAAAAATGCAGAAATGGAACAAAGTAAACACTGTTCTCATACTGTATATTTAACTTATGTGATGTGAACATAATACAAATTGTGAAACATGTCATGCAGCACCCAGTTGTGGTGGTTCAGCTTTAATGAAGATACCTCCATGTGTCCAGCCATGGAAAACTGACAGGAAGCCCTTAGTCCTGTATAAGAGGAAAATTTGTGAATGGATGACGACATTTTTTCTCCTCACTTTCTTTTGACCCAATAATTAATATGTTGATGGGTTAATGTTTCAAAATTCTTCTGCATTATGTAACATTTAACTTTGTTTTTCATTGCAAAATGGTTTAAAGAATTTCAAGACAAAATTCACACCCAAAATATCCGGAAACCATTGCAATAATCTGGACAGAGCTAAATGTTATGATGTCCCTTCCCTTTGTCCTGAGTTTTAGATTATCTTCTTCTAGTTGCGCTGAAGTCTAGCTGAGTCAGAGTTCAGATAAACCATAGTAGCAGTGATATCATCCCTGTACATTCTAGCCAGGTCCTCTGGCAAAGCAAGAATAGCGGCCAGTCTGTCCTGACAGAGTTGTCCATACTCTCCGGTGCCAAGGGCATGTCTTATAAGGTGTGTGGCAGAGTTGGTGTCTAAAGCAGTGAAGGCACGAGTCTGACGTTTCAGCAAAAGTTCATGCATCTGACCCAATCTCAGCTGCCTCTCAGATGGAGAAAGGGGTCCCTGGAAAAAAACACAACAAAGGATTCCCAGAATTGGTATTATAGAATTTCTGTTGTGTGTAGGAATAAAAAATCTTTCACTCCACCCACAAACCTGTAAATGAATCCCACTCTGATGCTCTCCAATGAGCTGGACTGCCTCCTCGTTCCCTAGTTCATCCCACAGCCCGTCACTAGCAAGGATCAAAAAGCGATCCTGAGGTCTCAACTTGTGATAGGTTAACTCAGGTGTCACATCCAGGTAGGGCGGAGTCAGGTAGTTAGGTGGCTCGTACTGGTACAGGTCAAGTGAGTCCAGATCCACTCGCGATTCATAATTGGCTAAAATGGTCTCTTGCAACTCCAAGCTCCATTTGAATCCGACGTCACCAAATGCACGCAATGGCATCAGAACCTGACAGAGCAATAAAAGTTAGAACAGTTCTTTTCTAAAATTAGTAATCGACTAATTGTACAGTTACTGTCAGTATAAGGCTATGGTGAACCCTCACCCCAAGTAGCCTGTCATCTGTGACCACTGTGTGTCTTTCTGAAGGTGGGTGCTGGGCCGTTATTCGATCCACCTCAGCCTGGTTCTTCGAGTTATGGTCCCGAGAAAGGGGCAAAGCGCTCCATGACCCATCCTCCTCCTGCACTCCCAATACCACTCGGCAGTCCCCAGCATTTGCCACATGTATTCCATCTGTGCCAACATGAGCCACACAGGCAGTGCAACCAGAAAACGCTACCTGGACAGACAATGATACTTGTGTATTAACAACAGTGTGATTTAGATCATAGGGAAGCAGAGAAGGAAGGCATCTCTTATTACCTGGATGGCTGTGCTTTTCATGAGATCACTAGAAGAAAGGATTTGAGCCTCCAAGGAGATGTCAGCATCCAGCCGTTTGAAACCACAAAGCAGAGCATCACAAGGACTAAAAGAACAGGAATATTATTTATTATATTATCATTATGCAAAGGGTTGCCTGTATATATGGACCACGATGAGGTCTTACCTCATGCCGTCACCGTGTTCCTCATTGTTCAGTAAGTCTTGCCAGAAGACTCTGAGGTGGTCCATGTAGAGTGAAGCAGATTCCTGATAATTAAAGTCTGTGTGGTGTTTGTAACACTGCAGAATGGGAGGGACAGGTCTACTATGTTCCACGCATTGCTCAAGCTCCTCTAGACTCTTCTTTGACATCATTGCAACTGCAATGTAGTACAGCAGTCGCTCACTGACCGCCTGTGCACATGCCCAGCCGCCATGGCCATCAAAAACTCCAAACAGCATGCCCTCTGACTGGACAAAATACATACAATTGCAATACTTTTTTAAATTTAAAAGTAGTAAAAGCAAAAAAGGAGTAAAGCAGAGCGGTTTCATACCTGTAAGCAGGTGGCTGCACAGCAACGATCTTCATTGGGTGTGTTAGCAGCCACCTGGTTGCTCTCGAACTTTCTCACAGCACTGAGCTTCCTGCCATCAAACTCTGGCACACTAACAGTCTGAAACACAGATGCACATATGCATATATACAGGGGGGTTATGAAGTCATAGGGACTTCACATAAAATACTGATATACTGACTAAAAGTAAGCTCCAAAACATGCACAAATACAGTATTTTCATGCTCAACATATTATTTTAGCTACTGCCACATGATCTTGACAGACATTGAGTTCATTACCTGCTCATTACATCGAAGAATATTGTTGATGTGAACCTGACTAAGCTGGAAGTCTAGATCCTTGCGAGTTGAGAGGTGTCGTCTAAACTGGGATTTATTCCCTGTTTTCTCATTACCAGAGCTCAGTTGGGTTGATCTGACACCAGCCCAGGATGAGAGGTTACGATAGTTGGCTGGATGATGCTTAGAAGACGAGCCAGATGCCAAGTGGGCATACTGTAGAAGAAGAAGAAGAAGAAGAAGTATACTTTATTAACCCTGAAGGGAAATTACATTGTCACTCAAGTGTATACATGTTTTTTGTGTTAGTTAACAGTCATTGTTTACACAGGCCCCCTGATACACAGCACACAAGGGGGCCTGTAAGCACGCAGTTAGTACACACATCAAACTACACATCAAGGATTAAAAAATATCAATCGCGACATTTGAATATTACATTCTATAAATTTAAGAAAAAACATAACACAAGAGGAACACACAGACCTGGAATGGAGCAGTAACAGCAAATGTCTGTGCGTAGCTCGAAACTCTTTGGAGAACGCTGGTGTTCACGCATCTAGGCATCTCCAACGGGGAACCAGCGGTGGAACGATTCACAGATATCTGTGAAACACGAGGTGTCATTGAAAAGAGTTAGCCGACGTAACATTAAATCAACACGCAACGTAATTAATGTCAAACCACTACCAAGATACGTAACCTTAGCTATTTAATCGACATTCCTGTGGATTTGGTCAGCTACGACACAAGCAAACGTCATGTTAACTAAAACCAGTTAGCGTTAGCTTGCTAAGTGCTTACCGTAGCTGACACCACACACATGCGACCGAAGCAATGACAATAAGTGAATACATACATGCGCCGACCAGTGTGGTACACAGATTAACTCTAAGTTTATGATTTACTGGAATGCGAACAAACCGGAACGTGAGAACTCCAAGCAGTCGGCGTCAATGAATAAACGACGTTCTGTCCTATGCAATTACGTCAATTGCGTACGTCAAAAGCGGACGTTTCCATCGGACGTGCAGTTGTAGTTCTCGCGACTATCTGTTGCTATGGTAACGGGACGGTACGTCCCGGCGTCAGGCGCGAGCGGTCATGATTTTGATGATAGATTCCACTCGGATAACTAGCTTATTTTGGCTAAACTAAACGTTGTTACGTTATCACACGGTACTGTTCAGTAAAATTTAAAATAACTAGCTAATCAAAATTTGGAAAGTATTGTGAAAAATTCTACTGCGAAAAAGTGGTTAAGTGAAAATTTAAGATTGAATATTCACTGTTTACTAAGTCAGTATAGCTGGTTTTGCTAGTTTTGAAGCACAACGTATTGATGTTAATGGGGTTGGTGCACGCAGGGGGGAAAAGGGTTTTCTTGTCATATTAAGTTAGCTATGACGAGTCGAATGGATAGGGCAGTGGATTGTGGCATCAGCCGTAACAGTAAGTGAGTTTTTTATCCCACATCTGCACAATTTGAATATGAATTTGTAGATGAACAACGCAAACGTTTTACTGTATACATTAACAAATGTACATATAACCAAATATGTCTACTTTACATTAATATTCTCATTGTTTTGCTCTCAGCTATCCAGACAGATCTCAGAGTGCTCCTCGAGTGCCTTAAATGTCAGATGAAACGTCCTGATTTACAGAAACAAGCTCTTCTCACCATTCACTCAATTTGTGAAAAGAGAGGTAATAGCAAATCAACAATGACTTTGTCCCAACAATGTCCTTTACACAAAGGTTTGTGAATGTCCTTTCACAAACCTATCAATTACAGTAGTTGTTAGAACTAATTTCTTGCTCATGAGCATATTCTGATCATTTAAACCTCTTCACATGACATCTTTTCCCGGTCGAGTTCACCAAAATGTTTTATTGTTTCAGAGGATGCTGTGGATCTTCTTAGAGACATGGGAGGTGTGGTATTTGTGTACAACCTCTCCATATCCAGTATTGTCCATTCAGATGTTACGGAGACTGCTCTCTTCACACTTAGTGCACTAGCAGAGACCAGTGGTAGGTAGGCATGTATGTGTAATAAGTCCTGAATCTCAATTCAGGCGTGCATCTTATCTTGTGCATGACTTCAAATTAAGACGATACAGCTTTACAATAACCAAAAGTGTGGAAGAATGGCTGACAATGTGAAAAATGACACTAAAAAATAAATAAGATATTGGAAAACATCACCACATTTTTTTGTTGTTGCTAAAGATGGGCAGGGACTGGCATAGTGTAGTTCTTTTAAAATATGTTCATCAGAAAGTTTTGATTGGAGATACAGCACACAGTATGTGGATTTTAGTGAACAGCAAGTCTTTGTGCATTCATCTCTGAAAATACCATTGTGTTTGTCTTATGTGGTGTTCTCAGGATCAAACAATATAATGTAAATGACACTTTTTCATATTCATAATATTTTACTCTTCTTTTCTTCTTTCATTTGGACAGTTTATTGTAAGAATTCCCTGTGCAGAAAGGAGACATTTGCACAAGTTGCTGGTTGGCTGATGACAGAAGACATCCCGCTGACACTGAAGAGAGTGTCTGTCTATTTTCTGTCTGTGTTGGTTTCCAACAACAGTAAGATCATGGTATCTCAGCTGCTGTGATGAATTAAAGCTGTAGAAAGAAGTATCCCCATCATTTACTGTTGTGTCACTTTACAGTGTATTTGTTTTAGTTTCAAGCTTAGGAAAGTCTTTTTTTTCATCTGTTTGGTGGATATAGAGGCAGTAAAATAGAAGATGTTTTTGACAGCATGGTGAGCTTTCTTTTGTTATGAAGACCTTTGTAACCCTAATGTGCCTGTGTTTTTGCAGAGTCAGGACAGACTTTGGCCCAAAATACCAGCTGCCTGGATATTCTACTGGATCTCTTCAGGTTATTTCATTGCTAAAAGCAGTTTAATTTCATTCAACCATATATTAGTCACATCAAAGTTGAATATGAATGCCAAATTTACATTCAATAACATACTCACATAAACACATGCACCTAAATTCATTAGTATGTATTTTTGCAGGACCACCTTCCCACTTTCCACAGAGGCTACTTCAAGACCAGTTAATACTACTCAAACTTATCAACTCTGGGCATCTGTGTCTAGTGCTCTCTGTGGATGTGTCAACAACCCACAGAATGGTAATTTCATATGTGTGTTTTTGCCTGAACTAGATAGATAGACCTACAGTACAGTCCTTGTACCCCCTGATGGCACGGAACACCAAGGAGGACCTCAGTCTCTCTGTTGAGTCACTGTGTGACAGCAGTCTGCTGCTGAAGGTGCTGCTCTGCTGGGAGAAGGTTATGAGAACTAAGGCTATGAGAGCAGCATTGATGCGAGTTAAAGCATATACCCACAAGGAAAAATCCAACATACAATGTTAAGTTTGGTAAAAAAAAATGTCTTGGCTCAATTGTGTCTTACTTTTGTCTTCTAGAGGACGGTCAGCGTATTTGTGTGGCAGCCTTTCCCATAATTAAGGCCTGGTTTCAGCAGATGGTTTTTCCACGCACTGAGATATTTACCCCACTTTGTTCCTTCATTGCAATGACAGTTGCCAACAATTGTGAGAGAGACAGAATAGCTCATGCAAACTGCCATTTTCTTGAAATGCTTTTAAGTTGTTACTTAAATCTCAATTGTTAAATACTCCCCCCTTTTTTGTTTTTACAGCCTGCGTTCAGGAGAATTTTTCAGCCACAGGGGCTCTGGGTACTCTCACTCTTGCACTAGTTCAACAAGCATCTGCAGCAGATAAAAGTTTGCTGTCATACCAGATTACTGTTACTCTATCCAAGACCCTGTCAGCTTGCATCACAGATAACTGTGAGCATCACTTTCACATACACGTATAAAAACAAATAGTTCACCTAAACAACCACAACATGTCCTCCTCGATTTACCACCTGTTCTTTGTAGCTTATCTGGCGTCTGGTCTGGCTCATTATGGTGTGGTACCCTACCTCTTCAACCTTCTGACAAGCCCTCACCTGGAGCCTGATGACATGCTGTCTGTTTTACTCACCCTAGGCCACTGCACTGAGTCCTCTGGTAAGACAACACAGTATGCTGTTCATCTCTGATACTTCCTAATGTTTGATCTTCTCTTCACTATATTTTAAGCAATGTAAAAGCATTAACTTGTTACATTGTTCATCGGTTTTTCTGTCTTTGACTGTATTGATGCTATCTGCATATTTTGACTTTTCCTCCCTGTAGAAAAACACCAGTCCCAGTTAATGCAGTGTGGAGGCCTGCCTCTTATCATCACCCTTCTCACAGAGGATACCAGTGAGGAGGTCAGGAATGCTGCGGCATTCATATTGCAGACTTGCAAACAGGCCAGTAAGTCAAAGCACTTCAGTGTTTAATATAGTTCACAATAGTTCTGGCATTTCATACCTAAAGCTGACCACAAGACCATAGATCATAATTCAAAAATCATATGTTAAAGAATTTTTTTATACTTTGGGGAGCATTATGTGGAAACTTGGGTCAACAGTGGATCAGTACAGTACTGTGATTTTGAGGTATAAAGACCATCTTTCCATGGACCCTTTCTATGTATATTTTCTGTGTTTTAATAATTTTATCATGCTATCAAGTCATGTCATTGGGGTTGCCGGGACTGATAGCAACGCAGGGAGAGGCTAAAAATATGGAACCCTTGACAAACATGGAAGGCTTCAAGAACTCTGCAGCAGAGCTGCTGCACAGGATTGAAAAACTAGAGAAGAGACAGGTAACGGTCAGATAAATTCACACACATGAACATGTTCAGCATGTAGCATGGGAACTAAAAATGTGGGCTTGTGTTCTTCTTAAGGTAGATAAGTATGAAAGCGAAGACACTGAAAGGCCAGGCCAATCATCTGTAGAAGCAGGAGATGTTATTAACAGGAACCTTCAAGCTGCCAGACACATGGTCAGGAATGCTGAGGAAAATGAACTGAGAAATGTGAGCCCTATTCCAGGGATTTTAAAAAAGAAGGCTGCACCCACAGAGGGTGTGTGGTGCTCAATGCACAAAGGCACCAGAGCATTAGTATCCTCCCATCATCTGTCACTAGAGGGACATAGAGAGCCACATTCAATGGATAAGTAAGCGGAATTCCTCAGTGATAATTATTTCTGAATCTGAGAAGTTAATGAAATTTTATCTTCCATAATAGCTTTACTTCTATTTTTGTTTTATATGCAGTCAGGTATTTAAGCCCCGAGCACCACTCATGCACAGCATACCAAACACAACTGAATGTTCTAATGAAGAAGGTAAGAATAACAGCTGATCTTGACAGCTTACAACACCCAATTTAAATAATAACTTTGCAAATGAATACGTTTCAGCAGATGTGTAATTTAATTAGCTTTTGAAGTAATATTTCCCTATGTTAAGGGTTGCGGAGCCATCAGATGATTAAAATGAAGAAAATCCCAGCAAGGGAATGCTCACCTTCCCAATGTGCAGGTAGAACACAATGATCCTCACAGTGAAATGCTATCCAGCTTATTTTTTAAATTTGTTTTACTTTCATTGTTTGGTTTTTTTTTCAGTTTTATTTTACCATTTGTTTTAAAGATGTATATGTACCAACACAAACCCCAGTCCCCTAGGAAAAAAAATAATTGCATGAGGAACTATCACTTTTGTATTATTACGTTTTTTCCTGAACTTAATGTGATGAACCAGAAATCTTTGCTTTTGGAGGTTTTTACATGTTTGGAATCGTTTATGTCCAGAGAAGCTCACTTCTTTTAACCACCTATTTATTATTTTAGATGTGCTAACGAGTACATTTGAACAATAGCATGGTCAAACCAGAAATGTCAAGTCCTGTGGTAGTGTATCTTCTGTTTTCAAAATCATTAAATGTTTCTGTTTGTTCTATGTCCCATGTGTACTTGAGACTACGTGATATATCCCCTGACAATCAGCATTTTATTTGTCATGCATTTTGTGAGATTATTTTAAAGCCAACACTACATTCTTAAAAACGTTTTTGCATTTGTGTTCCATCTATTTTACAGGTTGTGTGTTGTCATTCGAGGGGGTGACCAGTCGCACTTTTCTATCTTTGCTCCATTCCTGCCATCACATCTGTGACTTGCACAAGGCCCTCCAGCAGGCTACAGAAGGGTTCACGGCTCGACGGTGTAAAGGTCTGTTTGGAAGAGAATACCATGATAGCGTTCTTGAGTGGCCAGACCCAGACTCCGAGATGACTTCACATGCAGAGCCACAGAAATGCTGGAACAATTGGAGCGGTGAGAGTCCTCAACATTTGACATGAATAATGAATCCATGTGATTTACTAATAGTATTCAAGCCTTGCAATCTGACTGCTCAGAAGGGCATTCCATGTGCATGAATGCTTCCTGTAAAGTAAAGCAAGATTATATAATTGATTGTTGTGCTACTGTAATTAGAGCATTTTTACACATTTTATTTTGGAACATCCCAAATTTCCTAAAAGTGTGGACAGTATTATTAGGTCAAGAATATGTCTGTTTTTTTGGTTTACTGTGGGCCATTGTTACCACATCACAGCAGGATATGAAGTTGGTGAAGTCGTCATTCGAAACAACAGCTTTGTGCCAATTTGAACAGCTTAAAAAATTGATTTCGAACAAAAGAGTTTCTGTCAGTGGACTTCTAATTTTAAAAAAACTATGCATCATGTTTTCCACATGTATTTGTTCATGGCATCTGCATTTTGTATGTCATCTTCCTGGTTTCCAAGGCATTGAATCACTCAGTTTTCTCAAAGTTCTGTCTATGAATTCACATACAGTAGGATGTTGAGATGCAAGTTTAATTCTTTGTGTGACTGAGCTTGTGAATCAAACTACTTATAACTCAAACAAATTTTACCCATTAAAATAACTAAAATAATTTTTAGCCATTCCAGCCTTGTAAAGAAAACCTCAAATCCCCTATTTTATTAAAAAAACATGTTTATGATCAACCAATAGACATGCATACACTTCCTTTGCTTTAGACATGATCTATAAGTTGCGTAAATAATAATGAAGTATACAAAGAATCACAAAACTCAGGAGCACACACAGGCTACTTCTTCACTACGCATACATGTGTGAAAGAACGAGATTCAGTCTCAGCTGATGTTGCATCCGTCCGACAACTAGCGATGATGTCCCTCAGCTCGACTCATAAATCAGATTTTTGCTTGCATATCAAATAACAACATGGACTGAGCGACGGCTCGTAAGTAAAAAAAACTTGAGTCGCTCATATATCAAAGTGCCACTATACATGTATATATTCCTCACAGGTGACACTTGTTCTCCCTACGGGTTAATTATCAGGTGTATACTGTATATGTGCTTAAATATGTTATCAGTCTTCTGACATTTATGAAAGCTCAAGTTTTATGTCCTAGTCTTTTATTTTATATCCAGCAAAATCTTTCCAAAATGTTATCAGAGTGCATAATCAGCACAAAAGTTCAAAGATAATAGTAAAACTTTAACAATGAAAATGAGATCTTGCCTTGACTTAAATATGTGGGAACCTTTCAGGCAGTAAACATGCCAGTATTGCTGATATTGCAAGCTGTTTTTATTACACATATTTTTCTTTTCCAATTACTTCATAACTTAAGTATTCTCAGTATGACACACAAAACACTGTATATTTAACTAATGCAATAAAAAATGTCTGACTGGTGCTCCACTTTATAGAGGTCCCCCTGACTCCGATATTTAAAGAAGCAAGGAAAGGGAAGAGCTCCCAATCAGAAAACCGTTGGAAGAAGCACCATGGTGAGACTATAGCAACTTGATTTTTATATAGAACACTGATGTTCAAAAGTGAATGGATCTGTAAAACAATAATATATAAAAAACAACAAACCTTACAGTTGTTAATTTACAAGAAATGATGTACCTACAGGCCTTTGTCTGGTTTTATGTTATAGCTGAACTATCCATGTGCAAATTTGTTATTTGATTGTGTTGTTCTTCCACCTATCACAGGTTTTACTTTGACTCCAGTACACAGAAGAAATACAGTAAATCAGTTCACAGTCCTCTGATCTCAAGGCCGGTGCGTATGTGACATCATCACAGCAGGAAAGTATGTAACGTCCTTTATATTTATTAGTCAACAGAATTGATCTCATCACTCCTAAGTAAGGGCTCATCTTCCTGAAGGTAAAATGTGTGATGTCAGATCTAGATCATTGATATACAGTAGATTACTTTAAGTGTGTGAAGGTTATGACTGAGATCCTACAGTGGGAGCTCTCCTCGACAGTGTGTTCTTGGCAACAATGAACCTACAGTGGGAGCTCTCCTCTGCAGTGTGTTCTTGGCAACAATGAACCTGAAGAGGAGAAGGAATGTTGAACTGCCCCCAGTGTTCTCACAGCGCTGGCTATAGCTGGCTCAGAGCACCTCAGCTATATGCAACTATTTCACGTGCATGAAACCCTGTGTGTCTTAACAACAGATTGAGGGGTGTGCTCTGATGCTTTTTTACTAGGCCAGTGACATGCTAGTTTTTGTTTTACACGTACTCACACATACGTATTTTTTTTTGTATTTCAGAGTCAGAGAGAAGAGGAGGGAGTAAAAGTGGACATGATGAGCTGAACGTTAACACAGATCACTGTTCCACTCTAAGATCTGAAAGAAGAATGCACGTCAAACAAGGCCTGTCAGAGTTTTCAACATTTTAGTGCCTTGTTTACATACTACAGAGAATTGAAGTGATGCAAAATATTGGAATGGATTGTGAGACTGAGTTCCTGTTTCTAACCACTTTCCATTTGACCAACGCCTTACAGAGGGGATGAGAGGATGATTAACTGCAGTAAATGGATTTAAATTTGCAAACCACCCTTAACAATCTATTGACATTAGTCACACAGTTATCTTCAGCAAGTGGTTTTGAATAGGAAATGTTAACTGAAAAAAGATGCTTTGCATGAACATTCTGTTCTAATCTATACATTTCTTTTAGCACAACTTTTGCAAAAATGTGTGTTATGAGATTAAGAGTTAGTATACCATATAATGTGTTTTTACTCTATAGGTAGTTTAGATTGAGACATGATGAACACACAGTTTCATATGAGCTGAGATCACAAATATGACGCAATATGATTTGTCCCATAATGACACTGCCCTGTCTAGTCTTTACTCAAGGTTTTTCTCCTTTGCCTTTCATAATACTGTATCATTGTTAGAGAAGAGGGAATACTTCAGTCATGAGGAAATTTCCTTCCTTCTGAGGAGAGTTAATACTTTCAGTTTCTCCTGGAACTCCATCTTGTGGTCATTCCCCTTCAGACCTGGACACGGAAATGTTGACCTGGCCAAGAAATACAGGCAATCCCAACAGTCAAACTGCAATTTGATTTACGGCCTGATTGTTTCCTTCCTGTCAGAAAGGTAAAGGCCAGAATGCTGAAGTCATAATTCATGTCCCGAGATCCTGGGCTATCTGTAGATAATTGACAGAGACTTTCCGAAGCATATATTATAAATTTATATTTATATATTTATATATTATATATATTTCATATATTTATCATACTGTATATTTCATGAAATTTGTTTTTACAACAGCTTTTGCAGTAGTTTAAAGTTCTTTAAGTTTACTATGAATTGTTTGTTGTTATATCATAAAGTGTTTAAGATTCATAAATTCATCAGTGTCTTCTTTGTGAAATATGTTTTTGTGCTTGATTCAGTTTTTCCATTAACAGACATTGAGTGAATTTGATGCACACCCTCAGAGAAAGGGCCATGTCTAATCCTAATCCAGTCCTGGTTTTCTTGTAGCACAGCCTCTTCCTGAATCATCACCGCTGTGTTGTCACATGCACATCTATCAAATTAAATTGCACAACCACAATGTGTTCACAAGCCATGACACGCCTGTAATATAATATGTTGCAGTGTACCTGTTCGGCTCATATAACAAACTATGAATTTTAAAGAAGTAAATGAGGTTTAAGGTTTTTTCTACATAGTCAAATGTATCAAATCAGAAACAAGCAGGGTAACCACTGACTGGAAAGTAACACACAATAAAGTAAAATCCTTAATAGTTATGAAACCGAACATACTGTAAACTTGGTAAAGTTCTGTTTCCATCATATTTTGTTTCATCCCACTTCACAGTGGTGATGTAATTGTCAGTGTTTGTGTGTTTGTCCGTTAATCCACCAATATCTTCAGAACCATTGCAGATCGAAAGATGAAACAAAAAGCACTCCTTGAGAAAACTGGGTCAAGGTCAAATTTCAACTTTTGTACACTCAGGAACCGGATAAGATAGAAAGACGAGGGAGACAGCCAGTGTGGGTAATACCATAGATCAAAGATCGTGCTTTGATCTATCTATGCACTAGCTTTGATGTATGGTCAAAGGTAGTGCATAGCTTTGACCTACCCTGAAAGTAGGTCAGGGTAAGTTGCGGGATGTTGCAGTCTGACTGCCTTGTTTTTCTTGTTACTGTGCTTCAGCAAGAGTGTCCATAATGCAGCAGGAAATCAGTGAGAAGATTGAGAATTCCAGAAGATCAATTTCATATTGAACAATGAGCCTATGGCATGAGAGGAATAACAAATAGTGCAAATCATGTTGTTCGTCTATTTCCTGTTGTGTGCACAATGGTGCAGTTCTCTGTTTACTGCATCCTTTACTAAGGACTAGCAGAGATCACTGTCTGAAGTGGGCCTCTCCCACTCTGTGGGGATTTACCAGTGTGTTGCCAAAACGCTGGGAATTAACTGCTTGCTATGCCCACAGGCGTTGTCTGAAAGTTAGGCGTATACTTGACAAGACAAAATGTTTGTGAGACTCAAGGATTATCCATTATGAAACTGGATGCTGCCCAACTACTAGTATTAGGGTTTCAATTCAATTCAATTCAATTAAATGGAGCAGATAATACATCTTGATGGCATTGCAGAATAGTCCTCCCATCGTTGGTGAAGATGAAGCTTATTTTTGAAGTTTAATGTTGAAGCAGACAGAAAAGGCCTCATGCTATGTGTCTACTTAGTCAAGATGTTGGGATGGTGTAGTGAGAAGCTTGCAAAGAGTGTCGTTCTCACGCAGTGAAACAGCTACACTGAAGACTTTTGACCCAGACCCCCCGAAAACCTTCCACTGGAAAGAATGTGACTTTTCCTCTCCCCCTTCTTCTCGTCCCCTCTCCCACGAGACTGTTAGAAGGCACTGTCTTGCTTCCACTGCCTGTGTTGCTTTGCCTGGAATTTGATTTCCATGTGTACATTTACACATACTAACTCAAACTTACGATAACTGGCTCCTACAGATGTTGAATGTTCAATGCTGATCAAGTATCACACCAACTCATCTTGTGCTTTTCATTATTATTTCTGCTCAAAGATATTTCTTCTAGTTAAAAGAAAGGCCAGCATACATGTTTAATGATTTTATTTTGCAAATAACCCATGACTTATACAAGACAAATATACTGAAAATGTTTACAATTGTTACAAGAATACTGCAAGGTCCAAGCATGACAAGATCTCATTAACTGGACACATGCATTCTGCCACATAGTGGTATGTATACATCTTGATCTTTGGTTGCACTACTAATGTCCCATGCCTGCTATTTTTGCATTGACTGTCATCCACTTTCTTATAGTGAATCGTTTTTTGTACTCATCTCAGGAGTTGCAATAAAGCACTTCCATTTTCTTTCCGAATCCCTGCAAGGAACCTTGAAATACTTGCTTGAATCTTTAAACTAGAGAAAAATCTCTGCTAATACAAATACAGTAAATCCATATCCCTCACCCAATGAATGAATAAATGTACCAAAAACATTTGACAAGTTTGTGACAATTTCCCAAGAGAAGAGCTCAATATCAAGTCAGTTCTGCATTTTGAATCATTTTAATAGAGAAATATGTTTACATTTAGGAAGCAATTAGGGGTCAAGCACATATCTAGGATTCTTTCAGATTTTGCGTAAAGGACTATAATACAAGTTTCACAGAAAAGTAACTTTTCATAAATCCTTTTGAGGATTCACATCTGCTAATTGGGAGAGCTCAATTCTGTGATGGGAGTGGCATCCAGGATCTTGCCATCAGAGGGAATGAGATCAGGAACAAGCTAATTTTCTTTCAGCTCCAAGTTCTCTAGGAGTTTGCTAACATTTTCCTCTTTGACATCATCCACAGCCTGATCCAAATTCACTTCAGCCTCCATGGATTCTGATGGATCCTCCGACTTAGTTGAAACCTCAGCAGTGCCTTGACACTCTGCTAGTGTGGTATCTGAAGGCTCATCTATGACTGGAGGAGGAGGTGTGTTAACTGACTGAGGAATTGCATCACGAATGCCCACTTCGATCAAAGCGGGTGAAGAAATAACTGACTCCGGGACAGACTCTTGGGCAATCATGCCTGTCTGCTCCGTCTGAGCTTCAGCTGGGGCTGACTCAGAGACGGCCTCGACAACTGTCTCAACTTCTGCCTCTAGCTTGGGAACAGTCTCTTGCTCCACCTTGGGACTGGCCACCGGCTCAGCGACAGGCTCAGCTTCTGGACCAGGCTCTGGCTCGGGAACAGGCTCAACTTCTGGAGCAGGTTCTGGTTCGGTAACAGGCACAGCTTCTGGTTCGGGAACGTGCACAGCTTCTGGAGCAGGTTCTGGCTCAGTAACGGGCTCAGCTTCTGGAGCAGGCGGTGATTCAGCAACAACAGGTTCAGCTTCAGGAGGTAATGGCTCACTGACTGAGACCACAGCCTCAGGTTCGACCAGACTGTCCTTCACCACCGGCTCAGACTCGGTACCAGTGATTGGGGCGGAGGCTGATACAGGTTTCTCAGCTGCTACTGCTGTCACAGTCTCCTCCTCCAGGTCAGCCTCCTGAATTTGTGGAGAGTTTTGTGCTGGCTGTTTTACTGTTTGCTCCTCTTGTGCTGGCTGTTTTACTGTTTGCTCCTCTGCAATGGCTCCAGTTTCAGCAGTATTAGCCGAGGTGTCTCGCTTCCGACTTACATGTCCTCCCATTATGAACCTGCAAAGAAGCTCAAAATAAGTCATTTTAATCATAGTCTGTGTCCTTTTACTGGTTCCACAAGTTACACACAATAATTCCTAAACTTATTATCACAAACAATTTAGTTGGAGCGGCTTTTGTTTCTCTAAACTCAAATAAGCAAATGTTAGAGAATTGTGGAGCAAAAAAAGTAAATAAGGAAACTTAAAACAGGATTCACTGAACTTGTTAAGCAAAACCTCTGCAACCGAGTTCTAGTACACAGTGTTCTCTGGTAGGCCTTCCCTTCCCGGGCTGCCTGCACTGGACATACCATTTAGACAACTTTGAATGTAAAGTTTATAGTAGTATATCCTGGGAGGTCAGAAAATACGCACGTTTGATTAATTGTTTCCTAAATTGGCGCGTCATGCCAGTCCTGACGCCAATTGGCAAAAACACCTGGACAAGTTCAGACGAGCTGAAATTGTTTGCCACTTCATTTCTCTTGAACACCAACCAGAAGGTTAATCACATTATTTCCACCATTATCCCTTATTATCCAGAACTACGTCTAATATTATAAACCTACTCCGTGTGCATTGTCTGAATTGTGGAGCCACACAAACTTTAAACACTTATTTAACTTGACATTATAAATTTCACGACTAATCATCACAAAAAAACCCTAACCAAATCTGTGAAAATGCAATTTTATTGCTTATCTGAGCCAAAAGGAACAAAAGAAGCTCTAGCAGACGACCCCGCCTCCCCTTCGTGCGGAACAAACTTTAAAACTATCCAACGTGTACAGAAGTAAAAACAATTCAGGATTGTAACATGTAGTTTTAAAAAAAAAAAAATTAGACGACCAGCACAAACCTTTTGAACGTTGTATTGTTGCAGACAAAGCCGCTGATGATCTCGCACTGTCAATTTGAAGAAGTCCGCAAGTCAAACTGTGTGTCGACGCGTATCAGCCCAGTCCTGCACAGATGCGAACCGTGCGCGTCCACAACCTATGCGCGGTCTGAGCAGAGACCGGAGGAGCTACTTCCTGAGTCAGACTCACCCCGTCGTTCTTAATAACGGGGGGTGGGGGGGGGGCGGCCACCGGCTATTAAACTGTGCATTTTTGACTATTCAATCAAGCCACAGATCTGCGTTCACACCAGTCACAGGACCCATAATACTCTTGAACTCCATGAAAACAGTGCGCGCTTCATGGGAAAAAAATGGCAAAGTTTAAAAAAAAAAAAAAAAAAAAATCGTACCTCTTCGATGGTTCTCTGTCGCACACCAGAATAAAACTTTTTTTTTCTCCAAAATTCAATAACGCAAATATAATGCTTATAGTTTTGTAAATATCAAAAGTCACATTAAAATTTAATATTTAAGGGGGGGGGGCGGGGCATTGAACTATAATTTACTTTTACTCCGTGTTTTCAGGCAAATCACACTCAATGAATATAATTTCAGTTTGTTGATATGGAAGAGTAAAAAGTTCAGTTATATACTGTAGATAACTGAGCATCACAAAACTCAAAGGGCAGCAGTTCAGTTCTGTTCTTTTGTGATGTTGTGTTTAGGTACTTTAACAAGAAAATAGTATATGTTTGAGAATAGGGATGCGTCCCTAAACCTGCTTCTCAGAGTTCCCTGGTATGGGATCTGATTGCCATGAGATCGTGCTTTTACATGAACTTTGGATGCTGATATTTGTATAAGGATACCACTGATTTGTTTACTGACTATAGTTTGTTTAATTAAAGAACACCTATGGGCAAATAGCTAAAAAGGAGTATATCCTCAGGCCTACTTAATCTGACTTCTGAAGAGTTAGTGTGACTTTTTGGCGGCCATGTGATGCAAGGATTCATTAAGATAACTACAGTGATAATGGAGTAGGTTTATACAGAATTATCGATTTTATTTGTTAAATTTACATTCACATTCTCACAGCAATGATTGCCTTGGGTCTGGATCTTCCAAAAGGTTCTTGTCTGTTATCCTCCTGCTCATGCTGGTAGCCATTTATTCCAGAGACAGAGCAGAGCTCTGGTTTGGCAGGACTCCTTAGATCTCCTCAGGCCATCTCATCCTGAGCAGCGTCACTACCTTTTGATACTCTGGTGTGAGCTGAACCTTTCATATCTGTGTTGGAGTATAAATTGTATCTGCACTGACCTGTTAGACATAGAGGAGACCAACGCCTGACTGGGAATGTATGGGTCGAAATAAAAAGTCATCCTAGTACCATAAACAAAATGGAACTTGAACTGGGTACATAGTTATTGAATCATAGTTAAAACACTTTTATATCTGTTTGTTTTTATGTTCTCATAAAATATGTGCAGGTCTTCATTTTTTGTCAGATGATGAAAACTAGATGTTACATATTTTATGACTAACTGTATATCAAACAAACTTTAGGCAAAAGTAACTAGAAAAAATGCACTTGCTTCAGTCGTCTTTAAGCGTGCTGTGAAGTCTACACAAACTTTATCAAAATGACAACAAAGAACACCACTAAGTATCTAACAAAGAAACAGAACTGGTCTCTGGAGTGCATAGCTGGCAGATATGTGGTGAAAAGAATGGAATAAAAGTACAGTAATTATAGCTGCTGTGAAGCAGCAAGGGGGGAACAGGAATTTTTAAGAGGCACATGAAAAAAGGAAGAGGTGCCAGACGAATGGGAAAGAGAGAAGTCTCCCATTAGCAGAACATTCTTGCAGTTATGCTACCTCAAGTATGGTAATGAGAGTCATTCTGCATCATCTGGGTCTTGACATCCTCAACTTTACCATTCATGCCACATTGTGATCACTTTGACCTGACAGGAATTAAGAGGTGGGTTATACAGTCATGACAAATACATGAGGAACATGATTATTCAAGTCTTAAATAAGAACCCAGTCATACTGAGTCCTGGGACCTTCTGCGCTGCATGTGTTGGGTGTTTCAAACAAATGGATCAGGCTTCCTCAGAGCTGACGATGAGTCAGTCAAAGAACTCATCAGCGATGAAATATTCATCCCACCCCTGACATGAAGGCCAGTCGTGATCTCAGTGGACAAAGCACAATTCATTGATGGCCTGTCTAGGACACATACTTCCAACTAACATGAAAAAAGTCAGTATGTAACAAAACTCCCGAGTGTTTTTGTTCGACACCTGTACAACATTAACATTTCTGTCGATCACTTCAACAAAGAGTGATCCATATATTGATGGTTGCTATATTAATTTATGACATGCACACTCAATACTCGATGATTCTGAAGTTACAGTGATGCAACTTTGGTTTGATGTCATGCTAAAAATAGATGGACAAAGAGGCTTTCTTGCAGTTTGCCTTCATTCTTTTGGAAAACAGTGAGGGGCATTTGTATAGCCAGAAGTCTTCTGCTTAACAGGGCCTACATTTTAGATAACGTTTTAAAAGTTGTACACATGGAAGATGCCATCATCAGGCATATTAGTGTAACAGGCTGGACTGGACCTAAATAAGAATATATTAATGTTCAATGTGGAGGTTAAGCTTTAAAATAAACCTGTAGCTTCTTCACTGACCAATTCCTGAGCAACTAAAGATTTTATTTAGGCCAATACTAATAGACCGGAGACCCTCAGCTACATTCTTGTGTGGGCCAGATTTCTGTTATCGACTGTAATCATCTGGAAAAATAATCAGTTGATTTTTAAGAATGTACTACTTGATGTCTTGATTGAATTTACTTCATAATCAAACTTTGGAAATACTCTTTTCCTGCAACTTGAATGCAGCCAAAAAAACCCAAACTTTTAAAACAGTTCCAGTGAAAATACAAAGAGGATTATGCATCAACACATAGGCCCATATCGCATTAAACAGATGAACCATGTAGTTTTGTATAACATGTGTGATGCTGTTCCTGCTGTAGGTCTCTGGTCTCCTAACTTTACATAGTTAATTATTCTGAAGACATAATGAAGTGTGTAATCACCAACGGTGTATCTGTAATCTAAATATACACTTTTATGGCCTCCAACTGGAGCTGAAGTGATGTTATGTCAAATGTTTGTTTCATCTGTCAGCAGGATCTCTTGAAAAATTGTCAAAACATCTTGATGAAATTTTTGTGAATCCCGGGTAATCATAATTAAAAAAAAAAAACTAATCCTGATGCTGATTCATGACACCAGGAATAGATTTTCAGAGTCAAGTGATGTCATTGTGGTGACATAACAGATACTCTCTTCTGAGACAATATTGTCTAATAAATTCAAATCCAGTTCATCAAGAGAAGAATATTTCCCGCACTAATTGTAAGGCATCATCTGGCTCCACAGCCATCTGTGAGGGCAGGTCTTTTTTCCCAGCATTCAAACCAACATCCATGATCCTGTTATCATCCTGAACTGCTCCACATTGCTGACCCTCAAGGCCCTCGTGCTGTGGGCTCGTTGTGTACGGCACCGTTCCCATCTCTGTGATGTCCACGTCTGATTCTGACACACAGGTAATCTCCTGGATGCCGCTGCAGTCTGATGACTCTTCCTCCATCAACAAGTTAGTGCTCCTCTTCTTAGTGGAAGAATTCTCCTCCATCTTCATCCGGGTGTCCACCACCTGTGTGACGACTTTAGTTCAGTGAAGATCTTTCATTTTATGTCCACAACAAAAACACATAATGTAGGATGATGAAATATTTTACGTTTTTAACTCAACCAAGAGGCAAAAATTTGAGCTTCATGCAACTAGAAGTGTGCACCTTTGTTTTGTTCAGTAGGATCCATGTAGTCAAAGCATTCAGAAACACACCAATGTTTGCTTGCAAACCTGCCTGGATAGCTTGCGGTGCTCTCTACCTCTGCCACCTCTCCACGTCAGAATCAATCCCTCTGTATGTGTGTGTGTGTGTGTGTTAGTGTCTCTGTCTATGTGCTTGATTACAGAAGTGGAATCAGGTATGCTGGGGCTGGGCTGCCAGCTGACTATCTCTATTATTCTTCTCTGCTGACAGACCAAGCCTCCACTTGACCAGGTGCCAAATTATACACTCCGCTTTAACAGCTTGTTTCATTCATAACAAGCATATATTGAATTTATATATCCAACACCTGCAGATAACTCTTGCACCATCCTGGGCCACCCAGACTGAGGACACCTCCCAAACATAACCTGTGTGCAGAATTCCCTCGATCAGCAATAGTTCTGAAATAACCAAACCCCTGGCTTGTATAAGACCTACCTGGCAACTTGTCAGGTAGGACTATGGACTATGCTGCCAACAGCATGTCAAACTACTGTTAGTGCTATACCAGCTATGTCATTTTCTCAACAGTTCCTTGTGTCCTTTATAAGGGTCCATTGTCTACAATGGGAAGGGTCAGTGTGCATTGGTATGAGGGTGTCATGGCCATTTCTTAATAAATTGTGTTTTCAGGCACAGTAATACACACAAATCAGTGAATGAGGTGACCAAATCTAATATGTTGAGGATAATCAGAAAACGTGTCCCATGTATAGAACAATTTCAAAATACTGATGTTTTGGATTTTTAAAAATTTTTTGTATTTTTACAGCCCTTGAGGGTATGTGGTTTTCATGCATATAATGGATTTAATTTATTTTTACAATTTAATCTCTTATTGGTGACGATACAGAATGTATAGATTATTTACGTTTTATTATGCTTCACACGACGTGGCGCGGACAATTTGAACGGTAGAAAATAGGAGTTAAGCAGCGCCACCTTTTGGTCAGCGAGGAGAACTGCGTCCTCACAAGACACGTTGGAGAGATATGAGACAGCCGCTTCGACCAGCTCCTTCTCGTTCATGCAGAAGAAGGCGGCTCTGAAAACACATCGGTGTGTATTTGTTAGTCACAACCACAAAATTACATTTCAATTGAAACGTAACACTTTCTCGTGTTTTACCTGACATGTTTCTGCTTTGTCCTTCTCTTTGACGGCTGCTTCTCTTTCGCCTTGTTTTCCATCCATGATGGCAGCGTTCGCGGCCTCTTCAACATGTCTGTGCTTTATCAGAACGTGTTCTTCTCCACACAGCTAACAGAGATTTTTATTGTCCATTATTAACTGAATACTAAGCACCATAGCTGTCGACACGAACAGAAACACAAAAGTGTTCCGGTTTGGAAAAGTCACATGACTACACTGCCGGACTCTAGTGCGCCTCACAGTGGACAAACAGCGCACTGCTCCATTAAAATGTACACAGTAACCCAGATAAAAGTAACAGACGAAGTGACAAATGAATGCCAGTGAAAACTTTCTTTGCCAGAGGTAATGAAATGGAAGCGGTCTATAGTGATGGAACATGATTAATATACAAGAATATTATTGAATACCACTACTGGCATTTTTTAAAGTCAGCTGTCTTTGTTCATGACTTCATCAAAAGTTTGGTTGATTTTTAGGAATGTGTACACAGGATGCGAGTTATCCAGTAAACAGATGATGTCTGGTTTTTTTCTTTAGTCATCAAATATCAGACTAAGTGAAAACTTTGCTCTGGTGTCATACTTCAGGTGGCTTTTTTGGCTTCCCTGTTGGCGCAACATCTTCAGGGTTTTGTCCTTTTATCCACATCTCTGCCAATATTTGAGCAGAGAATGAACCCACAATGTATTTATGTGCATGGGGACATTCACTGAACTCTGAATGTTTTGCTATTTGTTTTAACTATTAGTTGAGTTAACTGAGAAACTCTGGAAATAAAACAGAGCAGTCAAACAAAGTGCTGTGTCAGACTTTGATTAAAAGGAAGCGCATCAGCGTGTCATTCACATAAGTAAAGCTTGACTTAGCCTCTATACCCCTGAGGTAAAATTCATTCAGGAGAGGTAGAGATGTAAAAACCCTGTATTTACCTATTTCACATAAACCAGATTAGCCTGTGATTTAACTTGCATGGCAAAATGAAATTAATATATACATTACTGCTGACTGAAATTTTTTTTGTAAAGTCTGCTTTTGATAAAATAAAGTCATTGACTTTAAAAATGTATATAACATGTTACATTGTCATTCTCAAAGTTCAACGTGGATTTCCTTATCTTTATCAATCCCTTATATTTCCTCAAAACCCGCAGACACATGCTCAGAGAGAGAGAGACAGAGAGAGAAAGAGAACATTTGGAACTGAGCATGGTTGCAGTAGTGTGTCGTGTAATTAAAACTGTATGTTGCATGTCTGATCAAATGAATGTTTCTTGCTCTGGCTCTTTAATCTCACATCTCATTTACTTGTACTTATATTGTTTGCATAATTCCCATGCTCAAAATTTTGCTCTCGCATTTCTCACTTATCATACACTCTAAATATTATATTGAATCTCATGGTAGTAAAATAAATAAATACATATACCGGTGTTTCTGTTTCATTACCATGAAGTTTTATATTTTTAACTCCCTGTGTGTGTGTGTGTGTGTGTGTGTGTGTGTGTGTGTGTGTGTGTGTGTGTGTGCATGCGTGCGTTCGTGCACACACACACATGTTTGTATGTGTGAATGCAAAGCAGCAATGGGTCTAGTCCCGTCTGCTTTACTTTGGCGGATGGTAGATAATCCTTGGGAGTCTAGTCACATGACACGCATCCCTCATCTTCTCTCTTTGTCCTTTCCTCACCCTCTTGCAATCACTGATGTTCAAAACAGCCTAGAGTCAGACTCTCACTTTCTTTTAGTTGGTGCCCAAAGCTGCCTTCTCTCACTCAGGCCTTTTAATTATGCCTCTAAAGCTCCTTCCTACAAGTGCTTAGGCCTTGATTGCAAATGCCAGCTTTGGATATTTGACTAAATTAAAACGTGCGTGAAAACGAAAAAAAAAAACCAAACAAACCTCAGGGCAAATAGCATGTTAGCAGCCAGATGCAGACAGGATGTCACATTCCCTAAAGCTGTAATGTCAGGGCATTTTAGGAACGACACTTAATCAGAGAGCTTAACTTGTATCAAGTGAGAAAAATCCTCAAAGTCTCCCAGCATATTATTATTATTATTTACAACAGATGCCAACTGAAGCTTTTGAAAACAAAAGTCTTTGCTGACCTATTTTTTTCTCATCCATTAGCATTTTTTTCTTCATGTAGCATCACTGGATATTAATTTTGTTTATGGGATAATTTGAATTAGTGGGGATAACCAAGATGAAAAATAATTTTAAGTTGTCTTTATCATTATTATCAGCGGTTAAAATAATAACACATTTCAGAATGGTAAACCTTCTGTATTGTGTAAGACACTGTCTTGTGTATTGTATATATAAAGGCAGTGGTTGTGGGTGGGTGAGGGTTTGTGAGTTTTACTTTTCCTTGTGGTTGTAATGTATGTACTGTATGGTTATGTCATTCTGATTATGTCGTTTGTCTTGTATATTGTTTTGTGTGTGTATATTACACTCCCTAAAAAATGAGATGCTGCATCTCAAGGGGCTATCCACCAATAAATTCAGATTTAAGTGCGCAAAAAGTGGCGTTGAATTCATCGTCCTCCAGGCTTTCTGCCACATCCAGAGATCAGGCCATGCTAAGAAGATTTCTGTTTGCTAATGGAGTAAAGCTTCTCGCTGCTTGACTTCCTGCTGGATTTGTGGGTCAAATGTAGCCAAAATGTCTGCAGAATGGGATATTTTTGTGTGCTTTTAAAAAATATAAATATTATATACAGTTGCAAAAGACATGGCTGAATATGACATCACATTATTTTGAATAGGTGTGAATATATGATTGATATAAAGATCCAAATCACATAAGTAATAGAGGCTGAACTGGACATAAATGACCTGATCAGGAAAGTTCAGGGAAGGATTTTACCAAATGTAATCTATATCTTGTCTCGCTTTCCTCTTCGCATGTTCTTCTTGCTCTGAGGGACCTAATTGATGTGAAGCAGACTAATCTTCTAGTTGTCTTCCTCGGCTTAACCCTGCTTTGAGTAAGGGTCATTACCATTGGACATCTGTCCCAGAAACGCCTCTTGTGATTGGCCATATGGCGCAAGAGATTTTCAAGTTTTTGAAACAGAAGAAAGAAGAAAGAAAGAAACTTTATTTATGCCCCAATGGGGAAATTAATTTTATACTCAGACCGTACATATATTAGACATACATACATACATGTTGTGTACAGGCCCCTGCACAAACACACATACACACTAGAGGCCTGTAAGCATGCAGTTAGTACAAGGGGAGGCAGAGTGACGGGCAGTGATTTTGCAGTGCGCCTTGCTCAATGGCGCCTGACACCTCTCATTGTCAGCTCACACTTCGAAGATGGTGTGAGGGAGCGGGAATTGAACCGCCAATCCTATGATCATTGGACGAATAAATATATATTGATAAAAATTATTCTAGGAAGAGTAAAATTCTTTCTTTCTTTGAAAATACTTCAGGGATGAAACTGCCAGATGACATATCCTGAATGGCAAAAACAGATAAATACATAAACATTAATCACCTCATGTAAGTGGTTGGTGTCATGTGATTGTTTTTATCTCTGACAAAGGGGTCTAGGAAATATCAGGCAAAGATCATAACACAACAAACCACACGTGACAGAAAAGATTCAGCACTTCATGCGCTGAAGAAAAAAAAAGAGGACAGGAAATAAATTACCCGATGCCACAGGATTGGTGGCATGTTTTGTTTTTGGCTTACTCAGTCGCTTTTCTGACATTTATCTAATGAGTTTTCTTTCCTTTCGTTGTCTAATCTGATGCCACATGCACCACAGATAAGAATAGAGTTTAGCTTCACTTCCTCCTGCTGCATGATATCCCATATGTCTGTCCAAGAACAGGATATTTGTGTTTACTCCCAATGGTTTGGTCTCTTGGGTCAGTTTGGCTTTGTACCTTAAGCTGACTATGATGTAAGGCATCAGTTATGGGGATGATTAAATTTCATGTCAAACTTTGGTGTAGATAGGTTTTTTTTGGATGAACATTCTTTGTCCTCTTAAAGAAAAATAAAGTATGAAAGTCCATTGTGCTGCCGAATGCCAAATTAAAAATGCTACTATTATCCTTGAGACAAAATGCTGCCTACAGCCGTATATAAAAACAGTAGAGGAGTGAACAACCTCCTGTAGTTATTTTTTATGGGTTCTGAATCCCCTGCTCTAAAATGGGTTAATGTACACGACATTCAATTCTTTAAGAGCAAAACATGTCTGTTTTCTCACTGCTCATTGTTTGGCAAAACATGTTTATATTCCTGTCTGGTACCAGGAATAAAATTAAGTTATGAATGAATATGACTTAGAATATTTAAAATTGAACTAAGATTAAATTGTTGCTCAAACTGTGTTAATTCAGTGTGAGACACCTTTAAAATTTTCTGAACTAGATCCTGAAGAAAACCACCATTACTTAAACATTCACTGAATTACCATCAAACTAGAAATAATACCAAAATGAGTCCAAATTCATGGTTTAGGTTTCATGCTCAAGGAGTCATTTTGAGTCTTCTTATGCCTTTTCAATGTCTGTTTTCTATTCAACTCCATAGAAGCTGTGGTTTTAATTCTCCAATCACCTCAGAAGAAAGAGGAGACTCCATTGTAGTTGCTATGGCAACAGATGCAAAAGCTCATCAGTTTGTAAGTTTGCATGTGTGCTGATGGAATGATGACAGTGCTCTGTAACATGTGATCACCTGCAAACATATAGGTTCATAGAGGCTTCATAGACCTGCTGCTGATTCGGTACATTCTCAATGTGGCTCAGATGTCACGCAAAATGAAGTACAGCCCAGAACATGAATGATTCACTCATCTCTGAAATATTTCACTTTTAATTATTCAACAAGGATGTTGAGCTTAAGCTCAGGCCAAGGTGATACAACTTTTTGCTCGCACAAATATTTTGTGGGTGAGTGCCTTTGTCTCCTGCCAAATCATTTCACTTCAGAAGTTGTTACCACAGAAAAAAAATTTGTCCCAAAATGACTTTAGTGAGTTTACAAACCTAAGTCCTGGGATTTTGTATAAGAGGTGCTCTGCTGTATTTCTATTTGTTTCCAAAGTATTATGTAAAACAAAAATATCCAAAAGATGCAGGAAGGAAGCAATGATTGTGATGAAAAACAAATTGGCCTAAAACAAGGGAGGATTGGGTCATTAGTTCTTACAGTGGAAGCACATTAACAGAAGTGGAATGTGGCCAAGTACTTTCACATCATAATTGTAATGGTTTGTGTATTTTATTTACCTGCTAAAAATTATTTTCCACAACACTGAGTGTGAAAGGATATTGTACTAATTAATCAAATCTAGATTATGACTGTAGTAGATGCATATTTTTTTACATATAGTATATAATTACTTTACAATGCATAGATTGCTCTACAATCTATAATGAAGCATTACATTTTCAACTGTTGTTGATAAAGTAGCCCAAATGTAATTCATATTACAGTATATTCTACACACATGTTTGTGTATGTGGCCCACTATGGGAGCAAAGCAGCTGATTCAAAGCCTTTGCAATTATCTGAAGAAAGATTTACCTGTGGGCATGGGGACAGTTTTGTCTGTCAACATAACATATCAAAGGAAAATGTTCATGCCACCACCAACTCTTGGCTTCCCTTTTTATTTTTCTGCAGCCAGTCAGGTCTTTAAGCCTCCAGGGTCCAAGTGTCCTTTGAGACAAACGAGAAAAAAACAGTGGGAGTGTTCTCTGGCCCCTGCTCTGCATTGATGTCCACATGAATGCGCTGTGTTGACTGATTTATGCCAAAAGCCTGAAGGCACTGGTGTCCTATGTGGGAGTTTGTATATGTGCAAGTGTGTATGTATGTAGTATTTTACCTCTGTAGACTTATATATGCACACAAACATCTGCCAACACTATCACTGCTAAAACATGAACAATTCGAAAAGAGTTTCCAAATAGTGTCAAAAAAATTCCTGTTCATTCATATCACTTTTCCTTTTTTTCAATCTGTATCATGCGTCCATGCCTGGGTTTTCGTATCCCACTTCAAAGCGGTCATGTAATTGTCAGCATTTGTGTGTTCGTCCGTTCGTTTCTTCGTCCAGTCATCCATTTTTAGTCCACCAAATATCTTCGCCACCGTTGTAGATTGAAAGATGAAACAAAAAACACATTACACGGGCAGCAAAGGAGATGAAAATGAGATGATGACCTTGATCTTGAAAAAACTAGGTCAAGGTCAAATTTCAACTTTTGTACACTTTGGAACCAGATAAGATAGAAAGGAAAGGAAGGCCAGTGTGAGTAAGAACATAGAGTCAAAGCTAGTGCTTTGATCTATGACTGTAGGTCAGAGCACTAGCTTTGATCTTTGACTTATGCAAGGAGGTCAGGGTTTTCTTATCCTTTCAGCTTTTCCCTTCAGGGGTCGCCACAATGAATCAGTTGCCTCCATCTAACCCTGTCTTCTGCATCCTCTTCTCTCACACCAACTACCTTCATGTCCTCTTTCACTACATCTATAAACCTCCTCTTTGGTCTTCCTCTAGGCCTCCTGCCTGGCAGTTCAAAACTCAGCATCCTTCTACCAATATATCCACTATCTCTCCTCTGGACATGTCCAAACCATCTCAGTCTGGCCTCTCTGACTTTATCTCCAAAACCTCTAACATGTGCTGTCCCTCTGATGTACTCATTCCTGATCCTATCCTTCCTGGTCACTCCCAAAGAGAACCTCAGCATCTTCATCTCTGCTACCTCCAGCTCTGTCTCCTGTCTTTTCCTGAGTGACACTGTCTCTAGACCAAACAACATCGCTGGTCTCGCCACAGTTTTGTATGCCTTTCAGTTCATTTTACACACATCACACCTGACACTTGTCTCCACCTGTTCCATCCTGTCTGTACACACTTCTTCACCTCCTTTCCACACTCTCCATTGCTCTGGACTGTTGACCCTAAGTACTTAAAATCCTTCACCTTCTCGATTTCTTCTCCCTGTAACCTCACTCTTCCACTTGGGTCCCTGTCATTCACACACATGTAAATCCTTTATAAATAGTCAGAGTTAATGCAGCATTTTTTGACCATATCTGTCTGTTTTACAGAATCCATGTAGAAAGACAATAGTCACTATACCTGTATGTGCCTTGTAACCTCACTCTTCCACTTGGGTCCCTCTCATTCACACACATGTACTCTGTCTTACTGAGGCTAACCTTCATACCTCTCCTTTCCAGGACAAACCACCTCTCTAGGAGGCGGCAGTGGCTCAGCGGTAGAGCAGATGTCTTGAAGACAGATCGCCCAGCCATCAGTGGATCGATTCCTGCTCCCACCAGAACATCTCCGGAGTGAACATCTCCTCCCAGCCACTGGGTCCAACCTACCATACAAGTCATCATAAGCCCCTTGTTTGGCCTTTGCTACCTCTACCTTCACCTTACATTGCATCTCCCTGTACTCCTGTCTAGTCTTTTCAGTGTCCCACTTCTTATTATCTAACCTCTTTTTCTGTATAAACTCCTGTACCTCCTCATTCCACCACCAGGTCTACTTATGTACTTTCCTACCAGATGACACACCAAGAACTCTCCTACCTGTCTCCCCGACCACATTAGCTGTAGTTGTCCAGTCATCTGGAAGCACCTCCTGACCACCCAGAGCCTGTCTAAACTCCTTCCCAAAAGTCATGCAACACTCTTCCTTTTTCAGCTTCCACCATTTCGTCCTCTGCTCTGCCTTTGCCATCTTCATCGATCAAGGTAAAATTTAAATTCAGGGGTGAGGATGTTGCAGTGTCTGACTGCCTTGGTCCTAGTTATCCTTGATTGGTCCTTTATACTTGATTATTGCAAAACTGTTTTTAAAAATCCTGACAGTTCTTGGAGACAAAGAAAAAAAATCAGAATGTGTCTGAAACCTGATGCACCTCAAAACAACCCCTCACTCGTTTTCTAGAGCTTCTAGGGGTGTCTGACAAACTCACACACACACACGCACGCACGCACGCACGCACGCACGCACGCACACACACACACACACACGCACGCACGCACGCACGCACGCACGCACACACACACACACACACACACACATGCGCCGACTGTGCTGGTAGCGTCAGACAGACGGTGGGTCTAGTTTGTGTCGCTGTCGGAGGGATCCAAACCGCAGGCGCAACCTTTAAATTTGTTCTCACAGTTTTTGATGATGACGGAGAAGTTCGTCGGCTCCTTTTTTGCCCCTGAGGCTTTCCTCTGTTCAGGATTAGGAGGATGAAAATGTGAGTTCTGTCGATAACATGCTCTAATCCGGACCATTGATTTAAACGGGCAGCGGGATGTGAGGGACACACAGTTTGTTCAAGTTTGAAAACCAGCCCCACAAAGCGGTCTTGATCTGAGAGGATGCGCGTAGGTGAGTGCGATCATCCACGTTTGGTGTAAGAGTTCCTTTTCTTTCTGAGGGACAGTGGGAGAGACGTCAGAGTTTATAATCTGTCCTAATCTTTTAGATGATCAGAGATGTCACTTTTATGCAGCTTTTTTTTTTTCTCCCCCGTAAACTGTTTATGCATTGTTCAAAATAGGGACAAATACAGTCATTCATTCCCCACAACAAGGCCACACAAAGGGGCTTTTTTTCCCTCGAAAATTTGAATGAAAGACTTAGTCGTAACATTTTAGTATTCAGATCATTGTGGTGTACCGGCGGCCAGTTCCTCTGCGACATCCTATGCATTATGTCTCAGTGGAACAAAGTTTAACTAGAAAGTAATAATAATAATAATAATAATAATAATAATAATAATAATAATAATAATAATAAAATTATATTTCAAAAGGGAAAAATCTGTTTTCTCTCTTGGATCCCCAGCTTGTGGCTCTCCGTGGGGGAGATTCAGGATGAATTCCTCCATGTCAGTCAGCTATCGTTCTCCTAAATTTACCATCATTTTCACTCTCTTAAAATTATTTGTCACTGCTGAGGTGAGGTTTTTGGATGTCAAGTTTGAGATGTATTTCAGAAATGACATATTCTGACAACTTTATTGTCATAAGGACTGGTAGCACTGACTATTCAGTTTAGAACCAAATGAATAATAAATCATTAGCAATAAGAAGTGCAGCCTCCTGAAAATTGCAGAACATACATATTAATGGCTGGAACAATATTTCTAATGTCACCTTCCTTATGTCATAATATAACATTTTGTGCAAATGTCTGCAGCATGTATGATGATGTTTGTGTTTTGCAGCAACATGTCAACTTGCCACCTTAGTGAAAACTCAAACATGATTTTTGTGGCCCGTTGCCCTGGAGCTACCTGCTGCATCTAGGTCAGGCTTTATGGAATAGACACAAATGGAGAACATGACTTGGACTTTTTTTATTTACCACGAGCTGTCCTTATACAGCATCATAGTAGACGGCAGATTGCCAAACAGCCCATATTATTATCCTCTGACTTACATACACGAGGGATTAGGAGAATGTAAAAATAGGAGGAAGAGTTAAGCAAGCAGATGTTGAAAGCAGCATGCCTTCATTCTCTCCCTCCTTCTCAACTCCCCACCCCTGGTCTGTTGTAAACATTCAGGGATTCAGCTGAGTGAACCAAGACAGCAAGCACAGACACACAAATTCAACTAAACTCTCTCTCTCCCTCTGTTTATTCCTTGATCACACACTTGTACCTGCACTGTGGCTTCTTGTACAGTCTGGATATTCCTCCTGGTCATCGAGGAGGGATTTGCTCTGGCACAAAAGACTAAAGGTAACCGCATTTGCTTGACAGAGGGACTGCATTCAATCCAGACACATATTGTTTAGTTTATTTTAAAGTAAAATTTTTGGACTAAGTCCTAGAGCCCCCTCTCTATTTCTGCACCTTATTTTTCATGCATCTCTTGGCTTTTGTATTCATGCAGATGGCGGCGCAGGAACAAAAGGGGTTAAACCCTCCCAACGACCACAGCGTTCTCGTCACTGTGGAAACTGGGTTCGAAATGCAGAAGGTGGCAGCTTCAGTTCTCCAAACTATCCACATACGTACCCTCCCAACAAGGAGTGCCTGTATGTACTGGAAGGTAACCAACATGCACACCAGTCAAATAATATCGCAACCCCTGTTCTACTATTTTGTGGAAATTGCAGATTTTTATGTTAATTTCTGTTATTTTTGTTGACAAATTAAAGAATCTCAGGTATGAAAGATCAGTAACATGTAATTGCTTTTGGCCTAACTCCTATGCAGAAATGCACAGAAGAAGGTCAATCCAGGATATGTTTCCACTTTACTTTTCATGATCTTGCAGCGTCTTATCCGTGCATCACCTCTGATGCGGTAGATGTGACTCAGTGCTCTGCTTCCCCTAGCCTTGCCCCGTCAGAGGATAGAGTTGCAGTTTGATGAGACCTTCTACATCGAGGCCTCATTTGAGTGTCGATTCGACCACATTGAGGTGCGGGACGGTCCCTTCAGCTTCTCCCCACTCATCCATCGTTTCTGTGGTTCAGCCAGTCCTGGCCTCGTCCTCTCCAGTGGACGCTTCATGTGGATCCGGTTCTTCAGTGATGATGAGCTGGAGGGGATTGGTTTCCAGGTCCAGTACAGCTTTACTGCAGGTCATTAAATACAGTAGGAGGGCATACTGGTACCCGGTGTATTGATGTGCTTGTAGTACCATCTTGCTGAATGTCCATCAAGTTTCCTCAAAGATACTTCCATCAAATAGCTCTGCAATTATTAGTAAGACAAAAGCCTGTATCTCCACTGATGATGCCTTTGATTTCTCACTACTGTCTGTATGATTTCTTCTCAAGATCCTGAATTTCATCTACATGTGGGAGGACTCTTAAACCCCATCCCAGGTTAGCTAACCACCAGTTCAGCCTTCTTAAATGGTCACATTTTATTTGAAGACAACAGCTGTAGTTGCTTTGCTTTTATTACTACTTGATGCGCTATACCAGTAACACTTTATTATACATTTAAATTGATATATGTGAGAAAATACAAGCGTTGCAATGAATTACTAGTTCTCCCGTAATACACCACAGATGTTATTTGAGAAAATGTTAACCCCAGTAATGTTAGTTGTGTGTATTCATTACTTCTAATCTATTCTGTCTGTGTCACTTTATTACCTTTTTTTTTTTTTTTTTTGCCTTTTTTGGGTCAGATTGTCAGTTTGAGCTGACAGGGCCTGATGGTTTGATCCGTTCCAGTCAAGTGGAGGAGGAGTATAAGATGCAGCCGGACCAAGCAGTGGATTGCATTTGGACCATACGAGCGCCATCCGAAAACAGGGTAAAGCTTTTTAGCAAAAAGCAGCAGAATAAGTTGAACTTTCACCTTAATAGTATCTGAATGTATCTAGGGAAAAGTGCTGACTTACAAAGGTGTGATAGGAAACAAAAAATATTTAATATGGATTTGAGGAGGTGGGATGTAATTTATTAGGTGCATTGTTGTGATGTGCTTGTGTTGTGCTCTGCCATTTTCTTGCCATTATCATTTGAGTGTTAATTTTAACTTTGTGTTAAAAATACCCTAAAGTGAGGTTCTTTTTTTTACACAGTCACTTACATCCACAACTTAACTTCTGTTCACGTTAAGTACAAAGCAAAGCTTATGTGTTGATCTTGCAAAATTAGTCCCATGCGGTCAAGCTGTCTCAATGTGATTTATGCAAGATTTTTTGGTATAGCAATGTGTTCAAAGAAGGAAATGTATCCAAAGCAATGCTTCCATGCATGAAAGGTGAACATGAAAGATGAACAACCTGTCCTGTAAATTCCTTTTAATTCCAGATTTACCTGCGATTCTTGGAATACCAGATGGAACACTCAAATGAATGTAAGAAGAACTTTGTAGCTGTTTATGATGGCAGTAATGCCATTGAGGACCTAAAGGTAATTTAATTTATGTGTAATAAACAGTTTATTGCACAGTATTGTAACATTAAAACCAATTCCCCTAAGGTGTTTTATCTATTGTACATTTTACTTCTTTCTGCTCTCAGCTCTGAATTTCTCTCTCATTCTACTACAGAACAGCAGTTATTGTTTATTTCCATGTCACACACTCGTAGTATTGAGATCACAAACATGTAGCAACCGTTCTACAGACCTTGGCATCAATGAAGCTACACCTCCACATCTGTAAGTGGTGTGCGGTTTCTTGCAGGCTAAGTTCTGTAGTACAGTAGCTAATGACCTCATGTTGGACACCGGTGTGGGAGTAATCAGGATGTGGGCTGACGAGACGAGCCGTCTCAGCCGTTTCCGGATGCTGTATACGTCTTTCGCAGACCGTGAGTTTTAGCTTTCTTTTTGCAAGTAAACTTGCTTAGACACACATTCGAGGTTAAAATGTATTGTCATATATTACAAAAAAATGCATTTTAATCATACCTGTGGAAAGAGTCAACAATTTTATCCGTATCCATTAGTCAATAAATTTGTTATAAACTGAAATGCTTTAACATAATTTTGGCCAAGATTATTACAGACTAGATATAATCCATGACCTACAGATTTGTACAAGCAAAAGTGTCATTAGCAAACAGGTTTTCCCTGGAAGTAATTTCTTTGATGATCAAGTGCATTATAGTTTAGATTTCTTTTTTCTAAAACTTTCTAAAGAGCTTGCTGAAGAGCCATGGGCATCATATGGTCAAAATATTACATGTCTAAAAGAAAACACTTCAGAAAAAATGTATTTCAGACCAATTTTCAAATATGCAAAATGTCAAACATTGTATATCTCTTTAACAAAGTGGGGATATGTGGCTGATAAACATGTTAACATAGTTAGCATTTCTTTTTTAATGTCTGAAAAACTCATTTCAGAAAAAGTAAACACGCTTCCTTTGAGCTTGTCTCATTAGAGGTCACCACAACGTGTCATCCTTTTTTCCATTTCAGATGAACGCTCTTATTTGTTTGGTAAAGTTGTTTTTTTTTTTTTTTACGTCAGATGCCCTTCCTGACACAACCCTCCGCATTTATTTGGGTTTGGGACCGGCCTACGGTTTTTGGGGTTTGAACCCTGCGCAGGATACATGTGAAACATATTCTCTATACCACTGAGCTACATCACTGGCTCATTTAAAATAGGTAGTGTTTAAAAATGGTCAAAAGGCTGTTTGAGAAATGGCATGAATTAAATGTACAGACAATGAGACGAACTATGGCTGGAGGGATTTGCTGATTGCTGTACCTCCCTGCATTATACAGTATATGTGAATGACAAAAAAAGAAGCATTTCTTATCTGTTGATAAACCTTTTTCTCTTCCAGCTCCCTGTATAGGAAAGACGTTCTTTTGTCACACCAATATGTGCATCAACACTTCATTGGTGTGTAATGGAGTACAAAACTGTGTCTTTCCCTGGGATGAAAGCAACTGCATAGGTACTTCTGTTTTGCAACATCATTGTGTTGTTATATATTTTAAAGTTTCTATAAGTCTGTGCTGTATAACAATGACCAGTGTCATGTAATATAACATGAAGTTATGTCTGGTTCTGACGTGTTATGCCCTACAGGATCTGCAGTTGTAATTCTGGTTATTTATGAAAGGACCCCAATATGGTACCAAAATGCTCCACAAAGTAGTGCATATGTTGTGCCCTTAAATAGGGAAATGATAGTGAGAGAGAACTTGGGAAAACCACACGCAGCTCTGTCATTCTCTTATTATATTGAATGAAGCATCAGAGCGCGTCTCCCCCTACCAGAGCCCTGAGGCATTACCAACAAATCACAGAGCAATCGATCTAACTACACACAGCTGTGAGGCATCACCAGTATATTACCAAATAATCAAACTCCTCATATGAACAAACAACATCAACAGTATTAACCACATTAACAAGTAATGATGGAATTGCCCTTGTAACTATGGGGGGAGTGATTCACACAATAACCTGTCACACACACTGATATTGTACAATTAGTCTTGCAGCTGACAAAAGAATGGATGACAAAACAGCCACCGTAGGCTAAACACTGGAGTTAACTGATGGCACGCAAGCCAATTGATTGCAATTGGCTTCTGGATCTGATTTATAATCTTTGTTTATTGATACGCTGCACAGCAATCAACACTTATAGTCATTTCGAGTGCAAATAAAACAAAGACAATAATACAGTCAGAATATCCCAAGCGGTCAACAGAAAAGTTTCACACCGGTGATCACTTCACGCCATAACTATAGGTAACTGGTGAAAACAGGTGAGTGGCATTACTTAACTACTGAAGACACACCCCCACCCCCATGCCACTCCTCCTCCCACCACAAGCCAATACCCACACATGCACCATCAGGCACATACATATCGGTCCAACCCTCATGAATGGCTCCTACAATTAGCAAGAAAAAAATGATCACATCATCAATGACTTTCTAGTGAAAATATCTTAAGCTTTTGTCTGTTTATTGGTACTGTAGTTGATGTGATTTCTTGATGAACGCATCTTTGGTTTCCTCTCAGTTCCTGAATGTTGCTCTGTTTCTTCGCTCATTGCCATTCTCTTCATATCCATCATCCAGAGAAAAAGACCAAAAGTGTTTTTCACCATATCACAAAAACTCATGGGACGGTAATCTGTGTATCTACTGGGGTTGTGCTGCTGCTGCTCATCTTCTCCATCCTAGTTCAAGTCAAACAGCCACGGAAAAAGGTAATTAAAAGAGTTAGGAGTAAATTATCCTGAATCATGGTCCATAATATGCGTGTGGAAATAGCAGTGATGTAGCAAAGTGATTAACTGTGTTCATTCATAATTTAAAGGTGTTGATACGTAAGAATAATCTGTTCCACCGGGGCGACCTCCAGGAGGTGTTCGACCCTCCACATTATGAACTCTTTACACTCAGAGACAAGGTCAGTTTTATTACTTCGATACATGATTGGCTTCACATGGTTATTTTTAGAAGTCTCAAATGTTGCAACTTGATCCTTCAGGAGATGTGTGGGGACCTTGGGGAGTTGTCAGAGGAACTCCAGTCTATGCAAGCACTCAGAAGGTCATCATTGGGCTCACGCTGCATTCATGAACATCACTGTGGTTCCCAGGCTTCTGTCAACTCTGTCAAAACCTGTCATGGTGCACATGGCATGGGTAGGGGATCCATAGAGCTCCCTCCTTTCAGAGGGAAACTCCAGAGCACTTTACCTCCTGTTGGAGACTTCAACAGCAGTCTGCGGAAGAAGAGCTGGCCCAGTGTGAAACCAGGCCGAACGCCAGGCCATCATGGAATGGTGCATAGATCTCTAGGAACACAGGATAGAGTAATGGAAGAGGATGAAGAGAAAGAGGAAGATAGACATTATAATGTCCATGTACGTAGGGCAGGAGGTCGAAGAGGGAACTTTGAAATGGCCCAGCAAAGATCGTTGTCCATGGACTTCTGAAATGAAAAGCGAAGAGTTACAGAGGAAATACTGCAGCAGCAACTTCTGAACCTGTGCTGCAAGTTTGGGGCAGAGCTGTGTTTGAGGTCTTTACAATGAGAACAATCATAAAGTTATGACTGAATTGTCCTTTTTAACACACCTCCTTCTCAGTGAGGGTCTGTTGCAGTGGGGTGCTCCAGCACCCCTAGCACCACTGTTTGGATGCTGGAACAGCTGATGTACAGCTGTCGTCCAACTTTCGTCTGGTTTGAACATGGAGCCAGATGATAATTTTCTGTATTCTGAATATGTTTTACTGTCAAGCAAGAAGATTTTTGTTAAAATATGTTTTACATTAGATATATATTACAAAATAATATATTAACAGGTAGATTTCCATTTTTAGCCATGGAGAAAAATACCTCATTTTTTGTTCAATCTGTTACTATCTGTATATAATAATAACTAGCCCCATTTCTGCACCATTAATTTAGAAAACATTCATCTTTACTTTGATGTGGAGACACTTTCAACTCCAAATACAAATGATCAATTAAAATGTCATTGATTGACAGTTCAAGTCTACTTCAGCACATCATATTTTGTTTTACAGGAGGAAAACACGATTTTGATGCAGGAATGGCTCAAAATTTACAATAGTGAAGTTCGGTATTAAAGTGTGGCACCACCGGAATTTTAGTGGACTGAGGAGTTTATCCCATTGACGAACAAATTACATGACAAATGCAGGTATTTGATAGATTATTGTGAAAAGCTGTATTGCAATGATGATGTTATAAGGAGATCTGGCTTTGTGATTGGAAAAAAATGTTTATGTTATATCCTGCAAGCGCAACTTTGTGATATACTGCATGACAGCACATATTTTGAAATCCAGAAATTCAATTCAGAAAATAATAGTAATAAATATTAGAACATATATCAATTGGAGCAACAAAGCAGATGTGTAGCTACAGCATGGTTGTCTGTGGTGGGAGGTGGGGGGGGTTAGGCTCTCAATATATTCTGAATATATTACAATACTGCACACATAAAAATATGATCAAACCCCTGCAAAGTGGTGTAAACAGGTCATCACAAGGACTGTTTCAATAAACACGTTCCAGCAGCTGTCTGTTTTTTCTAGATTCTGACTACGACTTGGTCTCGAATTTTCTTTTTCAGTAGAACTGGTACATTGTCCTTATTTTATTCACAATATCCATGAATAGGCCTTATATCTTGAGCACTAAAAAAATAAGGTGCAGCTGGATTCATATAAAAAAGTTACATCTTTCATTGAAGCTCAAATAATTATTTTAGAGAAATAAACAGTTCAGAAGATTCACAAAAACAACACAACAGAGACTTGTCTTTGGTTTACTGCCACCTGATTACTCAGTGCATCTATCGGTGTATTGATTAAATATGTGTCATTCTAAGCCTTGGGCCCATCTGTTGGTGACTTTTAGTGAAATTACTGTGCACAACCTCTATGGGAATTCTGTTTTACAGTACAGCAAATAAATGAGTCAGGTGATTTTTTGCATAAGTAGCAATGGGTGCAGTCTGTCAAACATTAACAGAAATTCATTTCAGAGACAGACACTCATGATTTAAGTTGAAATTTATTGGTTGAGTACAATATACATGAAGGAATGTAAATGTCCAAGTTTTCTTCTGTATTCCCAGAAAGATGTTACAAAGTCACCTTAAAAATGACATGACATTACAAAGCATGAATAACAAAGGGAAGAGGAAATATGAGAATTAAACGAAACACATATAACTATCATGTTTAAATGTGTTTCATTTAAACATGATAAACATGATAAAGGATTTCCGAGGACAAAATATGACATGTAATACAATGACATCCATGAAATACATGCAAAACAAATAAATATACAATCATATCATTAATAGTACTAATAAACAAAGTGCTGCACTGTTAGAGTACAAACTGAGTAAAAGCATGCAAAGATAAAATAAGATCATGAGAAATGAAAAAATCAGTGTAACATAGAAAAACAACCTTCAAACAAGTAAATGAAAAAGACTGGCAATAGGGTGTGTGTGCGCGTGTGTGCGAGTGAACAACAACAAAGCAGACATTCCTTTAGCGTGACCTTGGTTTACGACCACACGCTACTTTTAATGACATGCTGCTGACAAAGTAAACATTGTGTTGCTTATGTCATTCCCATCACGTTTCAGTACATTACACAGAATATCCACCTGAGACTCTGCACGTTTTGTCATTCTGTTTGCACGTGCTTCTGAACATGCAAGATGAAACCATGCTCGCCGAGAAAGCTACGGCGTAGTCAGGCTGTAAAATCAAGTCACTGATGACACAAATGGTCAGATAGAGAACTATTTGCATGATATAAATTCCAGATGCCAAACAAAACCAATACAAAATGATTTAAAACAGTACATTATTAATTATATATAACTACAGCTGAGTTCTAAGATATATTTAACGACATTTTGATGCCATTATGCTAATGGTATAATGGGTACTTTCCAGGTTCTCCAGCTTCCTCCCACCTCCAAAAACATGTACGTCAGGTTAATTAGCCGGTCCCAAATTGGCTGTAGGTGAATGTGTGCGTGCATGTTTGTATGTGTATATGTGTGGCTCCATGATGTACTGGCATCGCGTCCCGATTGTCCCCTGCCTCATGCTCCCGGTCGGCACCCCCCAGCACCCCGCAACCGGTCACAGTTGATGAAGCAGTTGAAAATGGTGTGGATAGATGGACACAAAAAAAGGTGCTACTATACGCTAAAATATAATACAACCATATGCTATAGGCTACGTTTGACCACTAATAGAGGGAAAGAGCTATGGCGTCAGTTCCTGCCAGTTTGAAATGTTTGTGTTTGCTTTGTTGCAAATGAGTATGCTCCACATTTCAGTCTAATACATGAAAAGGTCACAAACTGTGCATTCTTCATATCTTGTTGTGGCTTGCATGCGGTTGGTCTTCCTCAGGTCATTGAATTTTTGCTGCAACAGATACATTTCTCTTAAAGTATAGAGCCAGCAATCAAGGCGTGCTCCTTAGTGACTCATCAAAGAAGGCCTGGCGGCCATATGCCACTAGGGGTGTACTCTCCCCAAAAATGACCTCAGTGAAGTTGGGTCGTCTCCAGGCGTAAACCATACTATTAAGGAAGCCTTGCAGGGACACGCTGGCGACCTGAGATAAACAAAAAGATTACTAATAAAACATCAAATCTTCCAATATATCAGAAGATTTGAATTGTCTTCTGGTCTCATTCCTGAAACATACCTGTATGACATAAAGGCCAAAAAGGGTGTGTTGTTTAATGTTTGTCCACAACATCAGGTTCGACAACAAAAGCACTGCAAGAAAAAACACAGGACATCAATCTGTCATGGATTCATCACTGGTGATAGCCATTGCATCAGCCTTACAAGTGTGTGTACCTGGTGTCCAGCAGAATAAAATGACCATGACAATATTTCTTGCTGTAGAAAACACTCCTTTGATTCGTCTTCTTGAACGACCATCTCCCTCCACTGGAAAAAGCCCCTCCTGCTCATGTCTTTCATGCCATTTACCAACCTTATAGTAAATGATCTGAATCCAGAAAATAAGATTTACGTCAGCTTTGCCACATGTTAAAATGCAACACTGCCTGTAAAAACATCGGCAGGCTGTGTAAATTGCAAATTGAAGCAGTCCATTTAATATGTTTGGTACATGATAAAATGTAAAATGTGACAAAGAAGAACTCAAATTCTTGAGCATCGAAAGTCTCAGAAGTGTAGATGAAGAATTTGTGTCAGTTTTGTTTTGTAAGAAGAAGATATAAAGCAACACGAACCTGTCCTACATGTTTAGAAATGCTTTGCATTTTATGCGTGACCCATCACTCTCTGCCTTCCCCTACAGTTCTTTGTGTGCTGTTACTAATTGCATGCCTACAGGCCCCTAGTGTGTTGTGTTCAGGGGCCTGTGTTCAACTATGTGTGTATGCATCACTAACCTATATATGTAACTGCATGCAATTGTAGTGTGTAGAGTGTAAAAAGATAATTTCCCCATTGGAGGGACAATAAAGTGGATTTCCTTTATTCCTATTTTTAATTACATATGAGGTGTCAATGATCTGCAAATCATCTGCGACCCAAAATCGAGTGGTACTATTCAAGCCTTTAGATGGCATTGAAAGTAAATTACAACTTCTGTGCATTCATGCTTTAATCAAAATAATAACAACACAGTTTGGTAGTACTATACTTACAGAGCAGGACACCATCAGTGGTATGACAACAACCAAAAGAAATATTCTTGTTAAAGTGTCATGGATTAACTCCTGGAAATAAAAAAAAAATCTCTTAGCACAAACTCACTTTGCAGCCAACCTATCTGAAATGCTAATAAAATAATAATTACAATGAGAAATACAAGAAACATCTGCATAATAGTTTGAAATTGACAGTTCTAAACTCACAGCATCAGAGCAGGAATCACTCCAGATATGCAAGAATAAAAGACAGCTGAAACATAAGAAAGATCCTGAAGCTCAAAAACACAAAGGAACAACACCTGCTTCACTTTCACTTCTTGTTTCATCACATTGGCATTAAAGGAATTGATCATGAAGGTTGTACACTCACCTGGTGCAATATTTACTTTCATTATGGAACTGTTCTTCTAGAGGTGTGTCAGTGATTGGAATCAGCACCGTAGTTGTTATAAATGGGGTGAGGACGTATCCTAGGTACATTGTGATGGGGATCAACCTGCGATATTTCAAAAACAGATGCAGCATTAAATAACTTTGCATCTAGGATAAAATTGTTAACATTTAGAAATGTGCTTTAGTACAATAAACTCACCACACCAAGGCACATACAGGTATAGCGACTATTGTCTTTCTACATGGATTCTGTAAAACAGATATGGTGAAAAAAATGCAGCATTAACTCTAACTATTTATAAAGGATTTACATGTGTGTGAATGAGAGAGACCCAAGTGAAAGAGTGAGGTTACAAGGAGAAGAGACCAAGAAGGTGGATTTTAAGTACTTAGGGTCAACAGTCCAGAGATAAAGTCAGAGAGACCAGACTGAGATGTTCTGGACATGTCCAGAGGAGAGATAGTGAATGTATTGGTAGAGGGATGCTGAGTTTTGAATTGCCAGGCAGGAGGCCTAGAGGAAGACCAAAGAGGATGTTTATGGATGTAATGAGGGAGGACATGAAGGTAGTTGGTGTGAGAGAAGAGGATGCGGAAGACAGAGTTAGATGGAGGAAACTGATTCGCTGTGGCGACCACTGAAGAGAAAATCCGAAAGGAGAAGGAGAAGAAGATTTTAAAAAGGATTTCTGAGTGCAGCTGACAGCTCACCTGTGCACCTTCATCTTCTATAGACCTTGTTCTCCAACCTTGAACTGCATTCTTTGACTTCCATGCATAAACCACAACCAGCAGAAATGAAATTAAATAGAACGTCTGGAACAGAACATAACACAGAGAGATATGCATGGATAAATGAAATACCATATGGTTGAATTTAATGTCATTCAGTATCTGTTATTTGAATTTTGCAGTCAAACATTGAAGAATATATACACTACCGTTGAAAAGTTTGGGGTCACTTAGAAATTTCCTTATTTTTGAAAGGAAAGCACTGTTTTTTTCAATGAAGATAACTTTAAACTAATCAGAAATACACTCTATACATTGCTAATGTGGTAAATGACTATTCTAGATATTGGTGCAATATCTACATTGGTGTATAGAGGCCCATTTCCAGCAACTATCACTCCAGTGTTCTAATGGTACAATGTGTTTTCTCATTGCATGAGAAGGCTAATGGATGATAAGAAAAACCCTTCTGCAATCATGTTAGCACAGCTGAAAACATCAGCTGGTTAGAGAAACTATAAAACTGACCTTCCTTTGAGCAGGTTGAGTATCTCGAGCATCACATTTGTGAGGTTGATTACATACTCAAAATGGCCAGAAAAAGAGAAATTTCATGTGAAACTCGACAGTCTATTCTTTTTCTTAGAAATGAAGGCTATTCCATGCGAGAAATTGCCAAAAAACTGAAGATTTCTTACAACGGTGTGTACTACTCCCTTCAGAGAACAGCACAAACAGGCTCTAACCACAGTAGAAAGAGAAGTGGGAGGCCCCGTTGCCCAACTGAGCAAGAAGATAAGTGCATTAGAGTCTCTAGTTTGAGAAATAGACGCCTCACAGGTCCTCAACTGGCAGCTTCATTAATATAGCACCCGCAAAATGTCAGTGTCAACATTCACAGTGAAGAGTGACTCCGGAAGGCTGGCCTTCAGGGCAGAGTGGCAAAGAAAAAGCCATATCTGAGACTGGCCAATAAAAGAAAGATTAATATGGGCAAAAGAACAGACATTGGACAGAGGAAGATTGGAAAAAAGTTTTATGGATGGACGAATCGAGGTTTGAGGTGTTTGGATCACACAAAAGAACATTTGTGAGACGCAGAACCACCGAAAAGATGCTGGAAGAGTGCCTGACGCCATCATTCAAGCAAGTTGGGGGTAATGTGATGGTCTGGGGTTGCTTTGGTGCTGGTGAGGTGGGAGATTTGTTCAGGGTAAAAGGGATTTTGAATAAGGAAGGCTATCAATCCATTTTGCAACGCCATGCCATACCCTGTGAACAACACTTGATTGGAGCCGATTTCATCCTACAATAGGATAATGACACAAAGCACACCTCCAAATTTTGAAAGAACTATTTAGAGAAGGAGGTAACTGGTATTCTATCTGTAATGGAGTGGCCAGCGCAGTTACCAGATCTAAACCCCATTGAGCTGTTGTGGGAGCAGCTTGACCCTATGGTACGCAAGAAGTGTCCATCCAGCCAATCCAACTTGTGAAGGGGCTTCTAGAAGCGTGGGGTGAAATTTCTCCACATTACCTCAACAATTTAACAGCTAGAATGCCAAAGGTCTGCAATGCTGTAATTGCTGCAAATGGAGGATTCTTTGACGAAAGCAAAGTTTGAAGGAAAAAATTATTTCAAATACAAACCATGATTTCTAACCTTGTCAATGTCTTTACTATATTTTCTATCCATTTTACAACTCATGGTGGTAAATAAAAGTGTGACTTTTCATGGAAAACACAACATTGTTTGGGGGTCTTCTGCCATATTCACAAGGATGAAAAATAAGAATGGTGAAATCTGGAAACATGTTATTTCACATTACATGTACAATGTACATGTGCATCAGTTCAGCAATATAAGGTGATTCATTCCCCCCCCCAGAATAAATATGAACTCTTAAAGGGTTAAATATTTTCCATATCTATATTTTGAATATCATATAATCCACATTCTCGACTGAATGAAAACACAGTAGCCGTTTTTGTTCCAACATTACATTCTTTTCTGTGTTTGCTTAAAGGTAAGTCAATATCTACTTTGTTCTGAACATTTATTATTATAAAATATTGTGTAAATCCTAGGGAATTTTGGATTTTACTTGATGTAATTCAGAGTACAGTTACAAAAACCTTTTAATTAAATTTGAAAAACTATGAGCACATGAATTATCACCTCCATCCGAGGAAACAATGTTGAGACAATTCTTTGTATCACAGTAATAACCTGCTTACCTTTTAGGTTTCTGAATAAAATGTAAGGACATAGATTGTGATAGTTTTTAATACTGGAATGACAACATCTTTTCAGTCAAAAGTGACTCAGGGAAAAATTTAACATTGATATCATAAAACAATAAAATGTCAATCAGATTGTAAACTTTGAAAACTGCAGATGCCTCACCTGCAAAGCATTTAAATCCAAGTACGTAGATGTATTTATTTACTCAAACCTCTTCCTCTCCTTCCTATCCAAATTGTCTGTGCTGATTAGTATTTAAATTCTCTCTGACCCTTTTCCGCAACAGAAAACAATCTTCTATTGCATTGGTGGGAACGTAAGGTTCCAACAGAGTGAAGGAAACCATTTCTCACCAGAGACAGTGGCAGACTGTATTGACAGATGGTTACATTGTTGTCAGTGTCGACTTTGTTGATAGCGCTGGTGTACATCAGGATCAGGGCAGATAGGAAATCTGCCAGTGCAAGCTGTGCCAGGAGATGCACCTGTGAGAAAATACAACTCTTATACAGATTTACTTGTTTCACCTTAAGACCATGACATTCACAAGAAAACAAAAATATAGACTGTACTGTGTTGTCCAGGTTAACATTAAAAATTAAGAGGTATTGGAAATATTATTTCCATCTTGGTGGCTAGAGCCAACATCAGCTGATGTCAGGACAGAGGTTTCATACTAATTTAGAATTCACAAATGATTGCGAATGTGTGGTGTGCAAGTGCAGATAGAACTCAGGCAAACATTGGAAGAAACTGTAAACATCACAAAAAAAAAGATTTGAACATCTTGCTTTGGGTCCATAGTATGGAAAACACATTACTGTGTTTCCCATACAAAACCATACATATTCATAAATATTAGTTTAATAATATTAAATATTATTAAATATCTGCATGAAAAACTAGTCAGTTTTTTTTTTGCCCCAAGATGCATCCTTCCACATAAGTCAAAGGAAAACCATTATTTTGACATATCTCATACACAGACTGACAGAAGAACTAGTGGCGATAATCATACAGTGAATACGTTGACACTTAGAGCGACCTTGATAGTAAGCATGACTTCAGAGTTTTAAAAAAAATATTTGTATCATGAATTAAGAGTGATCACTCATAATGTTCTAATGTGTGACAAACCAGCTGTGCTGTATTATTTTAGACTGTACTGTGAACACACAACATTCAGGAACAAAATTCCATTGCCATCAAAAGCAGACACACAAAGCCGTGCGCAATAATATTCAAAGCATACAACTGACCTGTTTGTTTAAATGTCTCCATTTCACCATAGAAACCACCAGGACAGAAAAGCTTCCAATCACACTGCAGTTAATCACAAATATGTGAAGCGTTAAAAAAATTGAATGGTGGTATATTGCATAAAAAGTGCCTGAAGAACATAAATTAGCAAACTAAAGACAGTGTGGCACCTCATGAGCACCAACCCTGAGCCAATTACCCAGGCCAGAGTGTAAGGATGTGAAATCAACCTGTGTCATCACATGTGACACGTGTAAAAAGCTCTAAAATGACACACACGTTAATTTATAACTTTCCTCACTCCATAAAAAATGAGGGTGGATACTGAGAATAATGCATTTGCCGTTATTTTTTTCCCCCTTTCAGTCTCCGTTCGTCTTCCTTTTTATCGTTTTGTTTTTCTGCCATAAATGAATGAAAGAAGCAGAAATACTTGAGCAAAGACACAACAGAATGGGGACTGAGCCCACTCTGTGAAATTGCTCTCAATTAGAAATAGAACAATTAAAAATTAAAAATTAAATTGTCATTCTACTGATAACAGACTCACACTACCACTCAATTCAAAGCATGCCATATTGAACTTTCTACTTAAACTCCTGGCTAGAATAAATAACATTGGTTATAGCATTAGTTGCCTTTCAATAAAATCAAGCATTAATGAAAACTAGGCTTTCTACTAAATATATTACCTGGGTGTGAGTAAGACTAAGTACTCAATGGTCAGAACATCAATCTGAAAAACAAAATTCAAATATCAGATATTGATCTAATACTGCCTCCTTTATTTTTTCAAGTAAAGAAACTGCTTCAGTATTCAATTAAATTACTTGTACAAGAAAAAGGTATTAAATGTACTGCCTACCTGCTCTTCACTTAATATATCATCAGGATTCATGATAAAAATCTAATGACCAGTCTCTTCAAAACTTACACAGTTTGGAACCAGCTAAAAACTTTTCTCCATGAAAGGCCTTTGAGAAAATATGTTCTCTTATCAATGCAGACCTACATAAAAGTCTGCACCTTATCACGTGCACTGTTTTGACTCCACCTGCTGAGAGTTTGTGTCTGATAGGTTAGACAAGACAGTATTGCAGATATAATTTAAAATGTGAGTCGTCAGGTACAGGAGAAATGGGAGTAAGGAAAATTAAAGGTAATCGCAATCACAAAATCCAGTATTTTTTGTTTTACCTCATTTGGCTTATTTGGAGCAATCATAATTTCCTTTATTTGTATCGCTAATAAAAAGTACTTATGACAGGAGAAGTATCTTTACTACCATTTTATTTGGAAACGAACGGTAATCACAAATAAGGAATAGCAAATTCAATAAATTCCCAATAAACGTTACATGGACATCTCGCGGTAGGAATTGGACCTGATGGTTTATTTGTGTGTTTGTTTTTACCTGCGCTAAGGTCGTCTTCTATTTTTCTTCCTTTTTTTTTGGGAGATTAACACATGAAAATAGCGTTACATAAATGAAAGGAGAACCGTAAAATAAACCTGGAATTAAAAGAAGTTATTACATACGTCAATGTCAAGAGGTGTACGTGTCTTGTTAATAAAGTTGATTCAAACTGATGACGTAGTTGCTTCCACGTTGGCCCGGACGTGGCACTCGTCGGTGGATCTGGTTCAAAATTAGAATAGCTGTTTTAAAAAGTACCACTGTCTATTCTGCAGTTTCAAAAAACCCCACTTCACTATGGGGCTGACTATCTCGGGACTCTTTGCCAAATTTTTTGGGAAAAAACAAATGAGGATTTTGATGGGTGAGTAAAGTTTTGTTTGGCTAACGTCAGTGTTGGTTAACGGCACGGTCGCTTTAGCTGCAGCTAACATTGCTAAAGTTAGTCGGTACCTAGCCAGTGTAGTTCTCAGGCATTTAATGTCAGTATGTTTCTCAAACCTTTTAAGTTTCCTGCAGAAGGTGAATATAGCCACCATGCTATTCGTCGTTGTTAAAAATATGTAAGAATAGCTTTCTCGGCTAAAGTTGGCTCAAAGGGATTCGTTTTTTAGAGGAAGTTTGATAATGAAATGCTATCGTCATTTTCTTTTCGAAAATAGGTTACATGTGTATGTCTTGTAATGTAAAATGTTATGTTAGCATTACCAATTGTTTATTGTAGAAATTATTTTGATTTATTACATTAATGTAAGAAGTACAAAGTTCAAATTTACTATTATTTACAATGTACACAACACTTATGTCAGCTGTTTTTTCTCTTTAGATTTGTTTGTTTAGGTTATTTAATCCTCAATATTTGATGGATACGTGTAATTGATTTACGTCATTAATCCCATCTGGATATAGAGACATGTTCATTGAGTTACTTTAGTTATAAAAAATTTAAAGGTTTCACTGAGAAAATGGCGTAGTATAAATGATCACATTATGGAGTTAGATATATTTTCATGGCCTCTGCTGTCTGATGGATATATCTAATGAAAAACTTGAGCTATTACTGCAATTTACTGTAGATAATTTTATATACAGTAGCATTTTTTCTCACCTCTACTGAGAATACATTCTGATTTTAAAATATCTTTTCCTTGCAGTTGGGTTGGATGCTGCTGGTAAAACAACTATCTTGTACAAATTGAAGCTTGGTGAAATTGTTACCACAATCCCAACCATTGGTAAGAGAAGAGCTAACAGTTACTCTGTACAGTGGTACCTCTACTTACAAAATTAATTGGTTCCGGAAGAAATTGCGTAAGAAAATTACTTAAGTAGAGACGCGTTTTCCATGCAAATGCCGTAATCCGTTCCAAGCCCACAAAAAAATCCAACATAAATGTTTTATAAAGCATAAAAATGCATCAAAACATGTGACAAATACATGTTACGATTAGATTATTACACAATAAATGAGAGTTGTGCATAACGTAAAAAACAAAGAATAGAGTAAAGAATAATAATGACGGTCATTTACCTTTTAACAGCTGTCCCCATTGTTTTTTGCCCTCTTTGGTTCATGCGCTCCTATCTCACCATGCCGAACAACAGAGTGAATTCCAGTCCTCCTTTTGAACTTTCCAACCACCCACACAATGCCTTAAACTTCTTAAACGTCCTTTTGTTTTAATAATGTGGCGATTGTAGATGCATTATGGCCATATTCTTTGGGTGAGATCAACCAAACGCATCCCTTTCTCATGCTCTTCTATTATCTCTTGCTTTGTTTGTATAAACAAAAAAACTATTTTCTTCGTCTTTTCTTTTCCTCTTTTCTCCGTCACTTTCTTGGGGTCCATAGTGCATACATACTGACAAAGTTATTATATTTGCGCAAAACTATCAGAACACTTCACAGGTCGAGTGCCGAATGCCGACACACTCCATAAGCACCGTTCTAGCTCCACACAGAGGTGGAGTGGCATCCCTCTTAGCCAATGGGATGCCAGGAAGATGCGTAATAGGTAATAGCCAATGGCAGAGCAGCTATGAGAATGTTGCGTTCAGGAACCTGTGGGAGATTCGAGAATCAGCCGATACTGTGGTTTTATTCGAGTATCAGCGGATACTGTGTTTTTACATTACATAAATCGAAATTTCTTTCGTAAGTATAGGTAATATTTTCCTGCTGAGAAATTTCCTAAGTAGAAAATTTCGGAAGTAGAGACATTCGTAAGTAGAGGTATCACTGCAGTTCATTACCATTCTTTAGAATGGAAATGAACCTGGTTGGTTTTTGCAATAGTCATTGAAGTTTCTATACAAAGTTATTCAAGATGAATCCTTTCTCCTTCCCTTGTAAAGGTTTTAATGTGGAGACCGTAGAATATAAAAATATCAGTTTCACTGTATGGGATGTGGGTGGCCAGGACAAGATCAGACCACTCTGGAGGCATTACTTCCAGAACACACAGGTATGAATGCAATTTTCTGACTGTCATGGGCCAGTTTTGAGTTTTATTCAGCCAAGCTCACCCTGTGTGTAACAGTTGAGCTTTATCCTCATTTCAACCAAGCACAAGAATTGTACTTAGTGCACCATGTACTGTATACTCATATCCTTAAGGTGCATGTTAAGTATGATGAAACAGCCTCCAAGTAGATGTAATGAAATATTTAGTTCATGGATATTTTGTAACCCTTACTTTGCAATACACATCATTTAACAGAGGCTTTCTTTGAAAATATATTAACAATTCTGTTGTTGTTGAACGTATGAATGATTAAATAATGCTCGCCTTTTATGGACTCTATTCTACCACCCTAAAAATAACTTCACTCGCCTAAGGGTTACCTGCACCAGCCAAACCGTATATTTGTTTTTCATGAATTACTGGTAATATTGCATGTCTAGAATACACAATTCTGTACCTATAAACTTTGTATTCTTTGGATCTTGAATCATATTCAAAAACCGGTTGCTTTGGGCATTGTTGGCTTTCTATCTGTAAAGCGCTTTGAAATGTCTTCTGATATGATTCAGTGCTATATAAATAAAAGTTGATTGATTGATTGACTTTCAACATTTCTGTTTTCAATTTTAGATATTTTTGTCTTTTAAAAAAATCCATTTGCAATTTAAAGGTTGAATTTTAAGGCTTTTTATTGTCATTTCTAGATACATTTTATGTATAGTTGTGAAACTGCTGCAGTCTTATTGTCTGCACAATGTCAGAAAAGTGGGAAAAGGGTCAAATTACTCACAGATTAGTGGATGGAGCTACTGCCGCCTCCATTATCCAACCAATTGACTATTTTTCATTCCGTCAGCTATTTTTAGTTATTAAATGGCTAATTGTTATAGCTCTAACTATAACAAAAAGGAAATGCTCACCACTGAAATGTTTGTTCTTGTTTGTTTTCAACTAGGGCCTCATCTTTGTAGTTGATAGTAATGACAGAGAGAGAATGGCAGAGTCTTCAGATGAGTTGTCAAAGATGGTATGTATTAAATACGTTTTTGTTTTGTTTTTGCATAGAATTGTCAGGACTTGTTCCTTAGCTTTGTTTAATGTTTAGTCAGGACACATTTTATTGTTCTCTACGCCTGGCTTTGGACATGTGAAAAACTCTTACTAAAGTGAGAGAGAAAGAAGGAGAGCTCCTAACTCCTGTTAATGTGTGCATACTCTAAAGTTTGTGATGGTGGTATTATCTATCTATCTATCTATCTATTTAAATGTCTGTAGTATTATCTGTGTATGTTAGAAGTAAACTTCTGACATACACCCTTTCCTTTAGTCTACAAATTAAGTTAGACCCGGGGAGCATTAGTTTTGATGTGTAAATGTAACTCTGGCTAAGGTACCATAATTTCTATTAATACTGCTAATAAGGGTATGTAAATTGGCTTATGGTGCCTGATTTCCTACTTATTAGTATAATTACAATAGAATCTGCAAAGAATTACCTAATGGACTTATTTTATTCTCACATTATTATTAAGAATGTCTTACCCTTTTAAACGTTTGGTGCTTCAGCTCCATAGACCCACATTCATTTTGGGTCCACGACCTAAACGCTCCCCTTCACAACTTTGATATTCTAAAAGTGGACTATCTCCAAACAAGTGGAATATCTTTGCTATTATGCTTGTCTTTGTTTTTCTTCAGACGTTCAGATTTTGAAGCATTTGTTCTGACTGCATTTCTAGACTGTTTTCCTAAATAATTGTAAATGTCAGTTGCACAAGGACTCGCAACATACAAGTAATGAAAAGTAATTCACAGTTTTTATTTTTGTGTTATGACACAATTGTGTTGTTCCCTAATGCTGCTGCAATCTTTTTTCTTCCATTTAGTTAAATGAGGATGAGTTAAAAGATGCAGCTTTGCTGGTGTTTGCCAACAAACAGGACCTTCCTAATGCCCTGTCTGTCAGTGAAGTCACTGACAAACTAGGCCTACAGAACCTTCGGAACAAACCTGTGAGTAATCGGAGCAGAAGCGTACTGTACTATAAGAAATAAGAATGAGACCTGTAAGATGCACTCAGCTGCAGGTATGTCTAAATTTTGCAATCTAATCTCTAACCCCACAGTGGCACATCCAGTCAACCTGCGCCACCCAAGGCGATGGGCTGTATGAAGGACTTGACTGGCTATGCAATAAGTTGTCCCAGTAGAAGATCAGCTGGACAGATGAGAGAGACAGACTGAACACCTCAAGACTGGAGAGAAGGCAGAGACACTTAGTCCATCGACTTTTGGTCTTCCAGCACCAATGTTCAGAAAAGGACACAGCTGGTGGACTGTATAATCATTTTTGGGAAATTTTAATGTGATATTTTTCTTTTATATTCTATACTGTTATCATAGTATCTCTTGACCTCATCTTTTTTTTCTGTCATTTTTTCCTAAACCCTTACACAGAAGAAAGTTGTAATTACACATTGAGATGTATAATGACCAAATGGCCTTTTGAGGAAATATAATGGAAGCATTTAATCTGGTAATGTTCATATTGAGTTTTTCCCCCGCTTGATACCTTGGCTCCCATCCAGGTAGACTATTTAGTTTAGTTTTGTCTTTTCATTTTACTGGCATAACCACTTTTGTCTGATTTATTTAAATCCGTTGTTGAGCCTCTTTTTGGCAAGATAAACAGAGCTTTGGGGGAGGACAAATTTAGGCTGCCACATGTTGTTCATCTCCATACTTGACTGATTGTTTGCTCTTCACTGCTATTTATTTCAAGCAAAGTTATTACTGGAAAGGCCTGCAGCCAGCAGAATGAGATTGACAAGGACTGAGGTGCTTCTACTGGTGTTAGGTGTATGGAACCATGTGGCTCTAAAAAGGAACATGGTGCTTTCTGGTTCTTCAATACACACATCTCAGCAATCCTTTGGTCATCTCATTCTCTGGCCTCACCCCCTCTTATGTTGCTTTAGTCACTCTTTTGAAAGATGAATTGGAGCAACAACACTATGTTGTATGATGCAGGCCAAGTTGTGGCACCGAAGAACTACAGCAGGGATTTTGGTGTTTTAACCTCAGTTCACCAGGATTTTAACCCTGTTGTATATTTGAGAATTTGTCATTCTCCTTCTTTCCTTTTTAAAGGCCACCAGTAAAAATTGCTTCAATAAACATTTCAGGTATTCGATGAAAATTCAGTTCTTAAACCAGAAAACTGAGGGAGGAATATTTTCAGTATTGATACATGACCAGTGTCAGCATAGCACAATAAATTTGCATGTTTTTGCTGTTTGTGTGTTGTTATTTCCTTTGTTTTTTGACAGTGACTTCATGCTGAATGTCTTCTATTGCCTGATGGAATACTCTTTGAATCTACCCCTCTTTAAACAGACTAAAATATATACATACCCATCACTTTGTGTAAACATTCCAACCTATGCTTGCAGGTGCTCGAGCTGCCACTCTTAAATTTCTTTGCTTAAAATATTTTACAAAAAAGCTCTGAATAAAGGCAATGTTTTAAAAAAAATGTTTTGGAGTCTTTATTGAATATGAGCAGTTGTCACGGTTAATAGGCAGTAGGGGAGGAGTTATGGAAGGTTAGTAATGACTCAGTCATTCAGTGGTGGGTCATTGTTTTTGAGTGGGGTCTCATTGACATTTCAATGTTGCATTCTGGCTGCTGACTCCCAGCTTCCTAGATGTGGACCTTGTTAGACGGATTTAAAAATCTTTGAACCCCGGAGAAAACCGTAAATCAGCAGAGTCGACTTACTGCATCCTTCCGTGTTAATCCTGATGGGATCCGTTTGCTTTGCTCAGAATGCTTGACATTTTCACCAGCTCAACATTGTTGCCTGAAAATAGCTAATTAATGTATTTTGAGTATGGTAGCACCCCTCCCAACAGGCTACTCTATGTTTGGTGTGGTTTTGCTGTAGGTGGAATGAACAAAAATGCTTTTTTGAGCATCTTATGTTATTATAGACCAGAAATATGGCCATGGGGGAGAACAGTTGGACTAGCTTCGTATGGGGTTTGTATATGCACAAGCTGAGTGCTGTCCTCAGCAGCCAGTGGAAATGCTGCAGTGTAATGGAACATCAGAGAGGATGACAGCAGCAATGCAGATCATTGTCAAATTGATAAAAATTACTGTAGCAGCTGCCAGGTAATTAGGACATTAATCAATATTATTTCTAGGTGAAGGAATAAGCATTATGTAATTGGCTTGCTATAATATCTGTTGTAATGTCTTTATGACAGCTAATCAGGCTTAGTGAACTGGGTCAGCACAGTTGTATGTTTGTGTGTATCTGTAATCAGCAGGGTGGGTCAGGGTAGAGGAACAAACGTGTATTTAGCCGCTTTCCACTTTCTCCCATTGAAACTCTGGAAATGCTTTAAATGGGATTTACAACTCCATCCTACAACATAACAAGGTATTTGACTTCCCATTGATTACATTCCATTAGAGTGCTACATTGAGTATTACCTTTTACTGTAGTCTAGATACAGTACTTAGCTATTTTTCATGTCCTTTTTAGGACCTATGGTTTATTTTTCTTTATATTTCTTTGCACTCTACGTTAAGAATAAAGACATCTGTAGTAACAGCTAAGTCAGCCATTATTGAATGTCATACTATATTGAGGAGGCAGAAGACAGGGTTAGATGGAGGCAACTGAACGCTGTGGCGACCCCTGAAGGGAAAAGCCAAAAGGAAAAGAAGAAGATGCGTGATATGCAAGGTGTATCTCAGGGACCAGTTGGGGCACAATCCTTCACGTATGAAGTGTATATAGATCATGCTGACCAATGGGGTTACTCCTGGTGCAGGATGATGTCAACTTTCACCTCACACATACCGGTACCACGACCCTCTTACACCCAAGCCAGGGAGAACCTGGTAAAGGCAATCCCACCCAAACTCCTCTGTCTGCTGGCCTGTGGAGGAAAAGATTGTCGCTATGAAGGACCAGAATGCTGGAAATCAAACCAACAGGTGATTCGAGGCCTTTTTTCCTCCTGGTAAGATCAGATTATTGCACTTATACTGATTTTACCGAATTATGTACTTTTTTAAAATGATAGTTCACTGATCGTGAACGTCTTCTCATTACAGGGTCACAGATGACATAATTGCCATGGCACGGCCGTCCAATAATCTAATTGAGAAATACAGCATCATTGAACAGTTTCAAAGGTCATCAGTGTAATGTTTGTGGTTCTCCTTAGCATCTGTTCTTTATGTGATAATCATGAATAGTGTGATGATATTATGTCCCCTTATTGTACAACTACTGTAACTATGCCTGCACAGGTTATTTATGGAAATTTTTTAAATAAAAATATGATCCTTCAAAACAATTTTATTTTACAAATTCTGGATAAAATTCTGTTTAAATGTGTCGAGATATGCCAGTCTTAAGCTACAAACACAACTCCAATGTCAACAGTTATATTCATGATAAATCTATTTATTTATCCTCTTAGGTTGAACATCCGATCAATTATCAATATGCAGCTTCCAGGAGAGCATGCTCACTGTGGTCCACCTCTAGACCCAGAAAGCGGTTTCACCTACTCTCCACAGATCTTCATGGAGAATGACAGTGAGTTCTGTATTACTCATTAACTGTTACATGAGGCATATTTGTGCATTTCATCCAACTTAAAATCTAGAAACCTGCATATGAATGAACAGCAACAGTAAAGGTTTGAATTAATCTGATAAGAGACAGTTATGGTTTACACAGGTCAGGCAGCAACAAATTCTGAATTAAATCATGTACAGTGTGTTGAATTTATAAATTGATAAAAAACCTAAAGACAAAGTCAATTTTTTTTACCAAGCTTTTCATGTGTGCACATATTTGTCTATTTGCAGTTTACTTTTACAACTTCGGGATGCCAGATTTTGGTGTGTCCTCGTTGGTTGGTATTATTGATGGGGTGAAAGTCTTGGCATTTGCAGTAAGAGAAGGAAGAGTGGCTGTGCATTGCCATGCAGGCCTGGGCAGGACAGGTACAATGAAACATACATATACAGTATTTTCCATCATTAATGTACACACCACATGTACATACATACATAAATGCATGCAATGCTTTCATGCATGTTCAGTGTGTTTGCCCATTTTTTCTCAACAGGTGTCCTGATAGCTTGTTACTTGATCTACATTTTGCGCATCAGCCCAAGTGAGGCTGTTCACTATGTTCGGATTAAACGACCTCGTTCTATCCAAACCCGGGCACAGATCAGCCAGGTGTTTGACTTTGCTCGATTACTTGGTACACAGCTGGTCCAATACCCAGACCTCAGCCTGAGACATGGAGCCCCTTTCACCCTACAGCACTACCTAAATCGACAGGCATTACTGCTACATGGCCAGGAGGCACGTATCCTCAGAGATACACCAAAGGTTAGGATTTTATTTTTATGCTACATTGGTCCCAGTCATTAAAACAAACTACACCGTTAGAACACTATGGTGCCTCCTCCTGTTTCAACATCTCTTGACTGTCTCGGTAGGTGGTGTACCTCTTGTGTGTGCGTCTGTCCTGCCTAGCTCTGGGTCTCCCTGCTCCTCCAGAGGTCCATGCCGAGCTAGAGAAGAGGTCTGCCCTGAAAACCTTGAGCAGGACTGTGAGGGAGACCTTGGTATCCAAACAGTATCTCCCTTTATTGAGGGAGGGTTATAAGGGCTCGTGGGTGGACTCAGAGTCAGTATCTTCCTGGGATGACCAGCTGGGACTCCGAGAGAGAGGGAGAGAGATACTACTGGAAAAACGCAGCTACAGCGACTCTGATCTTAGCAAGATTACACTACAAGAGGTCGAATTTCTCATGCCCAGAATTTCTAAACATTAATTAGAAAATATTTATACAACCATTTCTAACTTTCATGTGTTCTGTTTGAAAGGATTTGGAGTTGAGTCCATACTATACATCAGCAATTGGAACTGGAAGGCAATGGTGTGCGAAGGATCTCACACGAACTGATCTGAGATCAGTTAGTCCAAGTCTTATTGCAGTTTCACCAGGTTATCAAAGCAGGAAAAAGTTGTCACATACACTCAATATTCCAATATCCAATGTAAGAACAAGCAACATCTGTACTAAAAGAGCTAGGAACACAGCCAAAAAGACATTTCTCAAATGCAGCTCAAACACTGAGGTAAATATGTTTTGCACTGTGAAGAAGGCTGACTGTAAAGGAAGTTCTTGATGAAAGTGTTCTTACAAATTCTGATCTTTGTCACATAAAGTTGTGCAGAAATCCATGTAATCCAGGCCTGACCTCAGTTGCCCGTGCTGTTGCCAGGGCAATGGCAGACCAAGGTCCTCCAGGAGAGACCATTCTGCAAAGATCTATTCTGCTGCAGGTAAAAAAAAAACACTTCAGCAAACTAATTTTACATAAAATATTGATTTTGAGCTTTTCAACTACTGAACTACTGCTGCTGCCCTCCTTTTAAACAGGAGGAACTGAACATGAGTGACTGTGGTTGGGCTCTACTGGTTACTGAATTAGATCCTCATGTTCTCAGTTGCCTACTATGGACGTGGCTGGACAAGTTAAGGGTCAGTTGCACCAAGAAAGAGGGCCTAATGTTAAAATTTCCAATTGAAGATTGAATGATTTGAATCTCAATCTACACTTATCATACTTTAGTAGATATCTTTTTCTGTTACTATCAATATCTCCTAGGAGCCTGTTATAAGTGCAGACGATATAGTCAAGTTGAGTTGTGGAGCAAACAATAGAAAGCCTCTCAATGTCCTCAAGAAGGTAAGACAACTGTGAGATCTTTGTCTCGTGCATATTCTTGTCTTTGCACCTTGAATCTCTTAGGGTAAGATTTTCAAAAGTTGTTATCTGTGTGTCATCATTGCAGCCACAGAGGGACACCATCTATTGTCTTCTGAGCTGTGTGAGTACGGTCACCAGCTTGTGTCCACACAGAGAGGAGGCAGTGCTACAACGACTGATGCGGACACTTACGAGGGTAGGTCAAATGTAGTATCACAGTATGACAAAGAGTATGTGAGGTTGTACTGTTTAGGTCAGTAACTTCCTTTTTTGTGAAAAACCAACAGCGCTCCCGAGAGGAATTGGGGAGTCTGACAAATTTGATGAAGGTCTTGCAGGCCAGCTTGAGAGAAACCTTCCACCACTCCAGATACCTCACCAGGACTTGCAGCACCAATGCTGCACTCTGAAGAGCTGATTGAAATAGAATGGAGCAGCTTTTTTCTCAATTAAGTGATATTTTTTCATCCTGAGCACCTGATTTTGTGCAATCGAGAAGCGTAAAAGCCATTTTTACAATAGGAATAGGAAGAATAAATAAGACAGTGTCTGACACCTTAATCCAGTATAGCTGCTTTGGTTTCAGGGCCTTGTAGCTGTGCATATTGGCCTGCTGTCAAGACTTACTGTGGTGCCAGAAAAGAACAGAGCCATGGCTAATGCTATTGGCAACACCTTTGTGTGTGTCTGCTTTTCTCACTATGAAAAGTGTTGGTGCAGAGAGGTTTCCTCTCAGTTCGGTCCTGACTCCTCATCTAGATAGTACCATTAAAATCCAATTATATGTATCCTTTTATGTTTAATATCACGTTTTACATTGGATGTAGATTCAACATTAACTGCCTCTGTTTTGTTTTGATATGACAAATAAATTGACAATATGAACTATGATCTCACTCACTCACTCACCTCACTCAGTCTCTCTGGTTCAAACTTTGCTGATGCCAAGAACACTGTTGGTACTCATACTGTAATACTAGTCACAAACCAGTCAACACATATGCTTTTCAATACAAAGAATCACAACTAAGGTATATTAGTGTACAGAATTTTATATGGCTCACCATGACCTGCAGGTACAAAGTCAGTCTTGTGTGGTTCTGATAGATTAGGATAAATCCCTAACCACCTCATATAGGAACATAAATGCTGTTGAGACTATGTTTCATTGAGTATAAAAAAAATAAAGACCAGGTTGGTGTACCTAGATAGGGCCACTCCTATATCATGAGTCACCCTGCATGATATGCTAATATTAGAACTCAGTGTCATTGAAATAATGCTTACAGAATTAATGGTCTATAGCCTGTTCCACCCTTTCATACTTCAATCATTTATAAAATACGCATACCAAATGTTTTTAATTCACATTTTGTAAATTGTTGCACTGTTCACATACGTATCCTTAGCAAACAGATAATAATGATGTTTGTCTCTATGGAAACATTGTCATAGTGAAGTTGACAATTACTAAACACTCTACGCTTAGGTTTGGTGCACATACAGAGAACAGAGTTCCAACAATAAAACCAACACAGAGGGATATTTACAGCAGGATCAGGGTTTCGATGAGGTAAAACTATTTTATACACTTACTTTAAGACAGTAACTGAACCCAGACCTGAACAAAGCTTAAAGTGGTCAATGTTTCCATTTGGTAGACATCTTGTGGTTTTGATACACGCTACTTTGGGTGAATGATATTCACAACTACATAGAAAATGGCACAGATATTTTCAATATTTCCCTAGACTAGGGACATTACAGAAATTTGGCTCTGTCAGTACAAGATGATTGAGGCGAAAAGAGAAGATGAGTACAAGATGTTTGAGGAACATTAACAGTCCAGCATGTATGGTTCAGGAAATTGTCTGAAAATAAAATTCCAAATGCCATTGGAAGATATGAGTTGGATAATACTAATGTTTATAATAAAACAGACTTGTTCACTTGAGCGTGTTTTTAGCTACCAAAGGAGGGGATGATTAGGAAATGTCTGTCACTTGGATGGCTATAAGTAGACATCTAGACACGACTATATCCTACCTACTTGATTTTAAAGAACAATTTTCATGCTTATCACCCTTTTAATCACCAGGTTTCTTGTTGTAAAGCACTTTAGTCATTTCAAAATCTTGAAAGTATTTACAAAGGTAAGGAAATACAGTACCTGAAATGCCAGGTATAGAGTAGTTAGCAATTCTAATGATGACTGCCTTTACATTGAAGAAAAATAACCTTGGAAATAGTTTCTAGGCTGTAAAAACAAAACACTGTTGCTCCTCTCACAGTGATACCTTTTATACATTTGTCATTGGTTGTTGCCTCATTGCAAGGCAAATGAAATGTAAAATGTGGTCTTCCATAATGTCGGATCCAGTTTACTGTTGTTCACTCACCTTTATACCTTTACACCTTTATAGTGAATCTGCACGTGTTTATCTACAATACAAATTGGTGCCAGTGTCAGTCAGAATGTCATGACAGTTTATGTCAGTATCTTGTGTGTCTGCCTCAAAAATTCAAATTCTTATATGTAACTTTCTAAATTTCGCGTAATAATGGAAGGATGTAAATGACTGGGTGTTACATATTGATTGGCCTATCATCATTTGTCACAAAAGTCACAAAATTTTAAATTGTAGGTGAAAACATGATTCAATCCAATGTCAGTGTGCAAGCTTGCTAATATGCATTGGTGTTATTTTATAGCCTATCCATCCATCCCCCTGTCTTTCCGTCTGGCTAACCCTAAATCCAATGCTGACACTTAATCCATAGCTAACATTGTAGTTCAACAGCAAGGCAGTGGTTGGGTTCAGTACAGGTGATATGTTTCTTCCAGTCGTCCATCCCCAGGTCTCCTTGTTGTTGCTGAGTGTGCGAGTCCCTAAAGACAACGCTAGATTCCCAGTTTGAAGTTTTGACAATATGCCACTCAGTATCCAAGGTCAGCTATGATGTTTGGTGCGTAATAACACATTTCATGTACTGGCCATGCTGATTAATTGGCTTTAATTGAACTGCCGGCTGTGTATTTCTTCCATTCCACAACTGTCCACTCCTAGAGTACCTGCGGCTGTAAGGGACTCGGCCATCGAACCAACTTCTGAACTGTTCCTTTGTTGCAACGTGTCTTTTCTTTTCTGTAACAACTCTCCTCCAGGATTATGTCAAGCACTGACCCTTGGGTTGGTACATGGAGGCCCCACAAGCCAAGAGGGCCAATAGCTGCCATGTATAGTAGCCCAGGACCCAAGTATGCACTGCCTGTACTCATAGGTATAACCATAAGGCCATGAGATCTTTTTGAAAGGGTTACATCATCACCAACACAATATTTTCAATGATGACTGATACTGATGTTGATTCCTCCTAAAGGCATTTCTAAACATGATCCTACTAAATACAAAGCACCACTGTTCAGCTTTGGGACACGCCATAACCAGGCAAGTTCTGATTGTTCCCCTGGACCGAGATACCTCATCCCCTCCAACATCACCAGAGCAGGACAGGATGGAACTCCTGCGTTTTCACTACACAGTCGTCCAAAGGAACCAGGGCTTTTCAAGGCCCCGGGACCTGGTCAGTAAAGCCCCTTACAAGTTGAAGCACAATTTTCACATAAAGATACTGCTGGTCTATCTCTGACAGCAGACATTATGGTGAATGACATATCATTTGAGCTCAGTAGACAGCAGTATCTTCTAATGACTGTGGTGTTTCAGGAGACTACTCTCCAGAGCGTTCAGTAAAGTGGACCTTCCACTCTGCTCCTGCTTTTTCTCTATCTGGGAGGAGTAAAGAATGCGGAAATAGCCAAACACCAGGTAAGTTATTACATTTGGTGTTTGCTCAAGTGTTGGATTATGAAAATGAATGGCACAAAGAATACTTGTTCAAATTCCAGGTCCAGCTGCCTACACGCTGCCCACTGTGCTGGGATACAAAACTGTGATCACTCCTGCAGCTCCAACCTACTCTCTCTCTGGCCGCAGCAAAACTGGAAGCTTCCACGAAGACCTGAAGAAAGTATGTACTTTGTTTTGTTTTTAGATCCTTACAATTTAAGTCAAAATTTAAAATAATCTAGAAATATTGTGGATTATTTTCATTCTCCATGTTTTGTCACGCCTCCAGACCCCTGGCCCCGCTGCCTACAAGGTTGTGGACCCTTGTATTTATAGGCAAAAACCTCCCCAATTCAGCATGGCAGGTCGCAACTTTATACCTGATGGAACAATTAAGAAACCTGGACCAGGTGCACACCATGCTGAACAGGTGAGATTCGTTACTTCTTATTTGCTCACCACATATTTTGCATTTTGATCATTCCTTCATATTTTTCTCTTCTTAGGTGACCATCACAAGAGCAAAAGCTCCAAGGTTCTCCTTTGGAGTGCGACACTCACAATATGTTTCACCACTCATTGTAGATGTGAATGAATAATGTCCAAAAACTACTCAAATTTTACAAGCAGCACCACAAAAGCAGGAAAAACACAAAATATTAAAAATCACACTTAATTGACAGCTCTATTGCATAGCTACTTATGATTTTGTCTAGGCTGTGACCACTATCAGTATTTTCATTAAATTACAGTACATAATAAAAAAAAATGTTTCAACGGTGACGTGTCTGAGCTTTGTATTAATGCAATACAATTTTTAAGAAATCAACAAACCCTCATTGTCACTGGTAAATAACTAAATCCAACTGGATAAAGTCAGGATAGAATTTATATTATATCACACTTAAAATCCAGGTAATTACCTTCAGTAATGTGGTGTTTTGAAATCAGACAAATATTTCATGAACACCATGGGTGTCTAAACAAGGTTGTAATTGCATAACTGGTCTAGCTGAAACTAAACAGAAAATGAGTTTTACAAATATGAATTTTAAGAGAACAGAAGGCGCAGAATTGTTCTTTATGATTAAAGGTTGCACTACTGCGTTTTAAAAAATGATCCTTTGAACTAAACAAATGAATGGTAGTCTGAATGTAACAAACTTAGAAAGAATTGTACTGGTAGTGCTCCTACTGGTGTAAATATTGGTGAATACTAGCACAGGATAATTCGAGTAATCACAAACAAGTTTGCTCAGATATCTTTGAATGGTGGGTGAAGCCGGGTAAGGCAAAATCTTGTGTGAAGATTGATTTTGAGTATATTAGTTATGACAAGATATTTGCGTTACATTTGGTAAGACATTTAAAATATATTTTTTCGAACTCTTAATAAAAACATAATAATCATAAAGTATTTTAGACCGGCACCTGTTAGGACAGCAGGAAATATGAAAGAGAGGTCCTTTCAGCGTCTTGGTTGCATAGAAACGCTGGTGACGTTTGTTGTACCTAGCTGCGTGCGGGAAATGAAGTAAGCTTTAATTTTGACAGATAATCGTGATTTACGCGAGACATTAAGTGATGTTTGGATAAATAATATATGTTAACAGTTTCCATTGACTCTAATTCAGGTGAATCACATGATGGTAACCGGTTTACCGGCAGGGTAGTCAAGAATTATCCCATGCTAGCTCCTGAGAGGCTAATTTCCCCCCCCCCACGCATACATTTTCCTTGATTTGTCTCTGGCTGATATAATAAGAGTTATCGAGTGATTGAGAGTTGAAATAAGGGAAATGGCGGGGGACATTAGTAGCATCCCTGAACTGGACCAAAAAAAGTACGAATCAGACGAACAAGTGAAGATCATCTGCCTGGGAGACAGCGCAGTCGGTAAATCCAAGTACGTAATGGCTGTAATACTCGTAGGCTCCGTGTAACTGTTTAGTGTGTGAACAGATAAACTGACACATGTGTAATATAATTGATGTCCCCAGTGAGGATACGTTATGTTGTATTCACTCTTTTATTCCCCCCCCTTTTTCCCCTAACAGGCTGATGGAGAGGTTTCTAATGGACGAATAGTATCCTTCTTTTTGCATCTTTATACATCAAAAAAGTTATTTTCGACACATTTAACATATTACCAACACGTGAACACAAACCCGTGACGCGTGGAATCAGATTAAGAGGTTACAATTCTTAACTTTTGCAGTCGCCCCCAGCAGCTGTCAACATACGCATTGACCCTCTACAAACACACAGCAACTGTAGGAAACAAGACTGTTGTGGTCGGTAAGTGTTGTTTCAATTACTTTTGCTCCGCTCAGGGTAATGACAGAATTTTTTTTTTCCTAAATTGTCTTAAAATGGGTCCTATAAATTAAACCCTGAATTTTTATTTATCTTTTTAATCAGCCACTTATTTATGTGATTCACAGATTTCTGGGACACTGCTGGTCAAGAAAGATTTCAGAGCATGCATCCCTCCTACTACCATAAAGCGCATGCATGCATCATGGTAAAACACACTGTTCTTTTGTAGATAGTTGTTTTCAGCAATTCTGAATCTTGTAAAAAAAAAAAAAAAAAAGACAAGAAAATAACAATTGGCTATGAAACAAAATTTTAGTATAAATCGCTTACAGGGGACAATAAAATGATGACATGCACCTCTCACATTTACAGTTTGCTTGTTTGTTTGTATGCTTCAGCATGAATTATAAGATGTGAAAGGTTATTCTTTAACAGCAATCAGAATGAAAAAAATGGTCATTGGTAGGTGCCATATTTTCAGCAATAAAAAGTGGAACTCTTTGTAAATGTCTTTTCTTTTGTTTAGGTTTTTGATGTCCAAAGGAAGATCACGTATAAAAATCTAACTGTTTGGTTTAAGGAGCTGAGAGAGTACAGACCGGAGATACCCTGTTGTGTAGTTGCCAACAAAATTGATGGTGAGTCTGGCTCAACAACCAAAAGTATAATCAATATCCAGCCTTTATTTTTGTATCAAATGTGAACCGGAGAGCAGAAGTTCTTTTATTTGTTTGCATACATGATGTTCACTATGCTTTTAACTGTTTGACCCGAAAAGTTGTCTTGAAAATTATAGATGTGAACATTTTGTTTTTAATATCTGCAGCTGATTTAAAGGTAACACAGAGAAGCTTTAACTTTGGAAAGAAGCAAGGACTCCCTTTTTATTTTGTGTCAGCTGCTGATGGAACTAATGTAGTTAAGGTTTGAAGCTTTTTCTCATTTTCTTTTAATATTAGCCCTACATTCAATTATTTAAGTATTTAAAAAGCACAAATAACCCTAAAATTATCTTTATTAAATATTACAAGTTGTTTGTCTGCATATGTAACAGTAATTACTGTAGATTGTGCTAAATTACAATCTGAATTAAATTACTGTATTGTGTAATCAAATTAATTCAGATTGTAATTTAGCACAATCTGAAAATTATCTGATTATTATCCAGACATCTTGAACTTTCTGTCAGTGTTGATAGTTTTGAATGAAACTGTCCAATCAGATGTTCAGAGAGATGATCAAGAGAGCAGTGGACTACAAGCAAAACCCCAGTGACTTCATGGATGAAGTGATGCAAGAATTAGAGGTAGATCCCTGAATTTTTTTCCCCATTTTCCTGGTAAAACAAAGGAAAGGACATTGGACTTGCTCTTCCCCAAGGACTCAGCTCCAAAATTTTTAAAAGAACATATTCGTTACAATTGCAAAGCTTAATAATTTTTCTGTATCTTAATTTTTTTATGTTATTTGTACAGAAATGGCGTCCTGTTCACCTTCTTTCATCTGTTTTTCTGCTCTTGTGAAGTAAAGGGGTTTCAATATGTCTTGGGAGTATATTAATAAAGTTTGTCTTTCTCTAAGAATTTTGACCTGGAGAAGAAAGAAGATAATTCAGAAGCAGATGAGGATGGATTGGAAGCAGAGAGTCCCGAGTTGGTCTGATGGATGCTCCAATCATCTCCTATCATCTCATGGATAATTTATTCTTCTTTGGAGTTGAAGCTGTGAATAGATCATGCTTTTAAAAAGTGTTAGAGACTTGTGTGGTGGACATCAGGAACAGGCCCACTGTTCGTCCTTATTAATGTTGTTGGTCTGCTTTGTAACCACTTGAGGTAGAAAAAAAAATGTTCTTCAGGTTTTGAGCCCCTGCCCCCTTTCTCTGTGACATTGGCAAGGAAATGAACCTAGTGTAACGATTTCATAAATTTTACTATTTACTAGGTTGTACTCATTCCTCACTTCATCCTGACTAACCTTTGCTACTTCCTGGTCCACAACAGCCACCTCTTTTAGTCTTTGTTTTCTCTCATTTTTCCTGCTCATCAACTCTTCAAAGGTTGTATTCATTGTGACTCATACCTTTTCTGACCAGACTATAATGGTAGGAAATCCCACAATGAGAATGTGTATTTGCTTGTTGTGTCATGCCATGTGTGAAGAATGTGAAGAAATAGAAACAAACCTGCACAGAACAAAGACACCTTATGATTGTGATCTGCATTTGCTGCTACTGAATTTTGTGTTGGAAGTTGTGTGTAGTTCTAGCAGGAGGCTGCATCTGATGGCTCTTTTGTGACTTTTCCGTTTTTGTAGTAAAAGTTTACATCTCTTTAAATGAAAATGTAATGTACCATGTAATCAAATTATTGTGTCTTTCTGACCTATAGAGATCCAGCATTAGTTACATTAGTGGCGGGCCATTATCTGGTGCCTGCTCTAGGTTGCAACCACCAGTTATGAATAACAAAGTAATATAGTACTGGTAATACTTTTAGTTGTCTAAGGATTGCTTATCAAAACAAATATGTTTTACAACAATCAAAAACAAAATGTACAAGATGGATGTAGACCAATTGTTATATGTAATAAAAGTTAGAAATTGTAAAAATGGTAAACATGGATTGGTATAACTGCAAATACAATATTTGTAAAAATTGTAAACGAAACAATTGGGATTGTACAAAAGTCAAAAGACAACAGCAATTCTCACTTATCACTCGCTTAATCTCAGAATTCCTGATTTTATTGTCAGAAAAAACTGAATCATTACAGCAACAGTGTTAGTTTAAATAGGAAAAGTAAAAACTACCTGGTGATAACTACCAGGCTTTGGTGACAGCAGCAGGTAAACACATTCACAAATTATCACTAACTAATGGGGTGGGCTTTTGTAATTCACCGCAAAACTCCTATCGGGGTAGACAGACCATATGCTTCTGACCAACTCCGTGGCGGTGTTGCCTCATGTTACGTTCAAACCAGTTGCATCATAAGTCATAAACATGGGAATCATCAGGATGTAAATGCAGTGTTGCTATATTTATATGACATGATTGTGTTTCCACCAGAAGAAAAAAAGACCAGTGGCACTTCAAGGGCTAATCCCATGATCCTCCCATGGGATTGGAACAAGTTTACACTGTGACTCTGCAAATAGAGTTCACTAAGGTGAAACATTCACCTATATTAGACATTTTTGAAATGTATCTTTTGCAAAATAAATTTGGTTTCAGCACTGTGATGCTGTCTATATCATGAAGATGCTCATAAATGTTTAGTACGAATGCCAATTGTGTCTTCATGGTAGGCTTGGGGTGGTCATGTGGATGAAGTGATATTAGCGAGAATGTAGAATTAAGAATTTAAACACCTTTTCTTTCGGAAAGTGATGCTCAATTTAACATAAGTATTTTTAAATAAGGATTGTATTGCTCACAGAATCCATCTATTCATATGTGACTGGCATTAAATCACAATAATCTACACAGGAACATAATATTCAAATGAGACACAGAAAAAGCAGGAAGAAGACTACTTTGTTTTAATTATAAATTTATTACATAATTTAACAAACATCTCTGTGGTGGAGATATCCTGAGCAACATCTCAGATCTTGTGTCATTCTGTCACTTTCTGTTTGCATGAATAATAGGTAGAGCCCCTGGTTCAGTTGTATTTTAACGTGGGCTTTATTTTATCGAAATGGATTAGGGTTTTTATATTCCAAGCTTCCACATGTTGCTGTGAGAAAACTCACAGATGATTGGGTAGCTGATTGGACATTGAAAAGAGGAAGATCACCAGTGAGACAAGACAGAGACATTGCAGTGATACATCCACCATTCTAAACTTCACAGTGCAAACAAGGAGAAAACCAACAATGAAAGAAAAACCCTTTGACGATAAGATCACCGGTTCTGGTGAGTGGTCAGACCCCAGTGGGTTTTTAAAAAGGTTATATAACTCCCCCTACACTATGTAGATTGTGCTTTGTTACTTAGAAAACAGGAAACCATCCAATTAACTTTTCCAACCTAATGTGTAAATCTGTCACATGTTGCTTCATAACATCATTTTGCATCTGTGTCTGCGTAATTTTCACAAGTATCTGGACCAGGTATTTACTAAAGAATTTTATCTTCTGACCAGTCCAGCCTGTGTGAGACTGTACACATTCACATCTTCAGTGTTTTTTATGGGAAAAGTGGATAAGCTTTCTGATAACCTTCATCACAGTAAAATCAAAATCAAGAATACTTTTTTTCAAAATTTAAATACAAATGCTAATGCAGAGTTCATAGGTAAATGGATATATATATATATATATATATATATATATATATATATATATATATATATATATATATATATATATATATATATATATATGCGGCATCTTACAAAATAATAAAAACTACTTTTCCACCAGGAAAATACAGTAGTAGGAAATACAGGATCTAACAAATGTCTATTTCTCAAGATTTCCAGGAGATGGCACCATATAATTGAGTATATCAGCTGAAGAATGTTAACTAAGTTCTAGAGTGAAGACAAATATACAGTTAAAATTCTAGGTTTTTTTTGGCACATTTTCCTTTGTGTTGCTTGTTCCTCACTGAATTATCCTGTTTAGCATATCCAAAACTCAGAAACTGCATATCTGAAAAAGGAAAAAGGAGTGCTGCCAGAGTGTAAGGAGCACAAATGTCATCTGGGGATGGGTGTACAAAACAGTGACACTGCATAAGCTGTACCCAAACAGTTACAAAGTGAGTTATAGTTTCTTTATAAGATGTGACAATGGTTTCATTCCATACCCTGTGATGATCTGTCTCCTGTCTTTGTCCCCCACTTGGGCAGGCCAGTTCACTTTGTGAAGATGCAAAACAAGAATGCAACATGCATATTATGCAAAACAATAATATGGAATGGAATATTAATATTTGTGTGCATTCTTTAAAAACTTTTTGTGCACGTGCATGTATGTGTGTGCGTGTGAGTATATGTGTGTATGTGTGTGTGCATGCATGAGTGCATGTGTGACACACCCACTGCCGGGAATCTCTGATGGTAATGCAGTAAGGCTATATAGTCAATCATCTCCACAGACGTATACCCTAACAATCAACCCCACACTTCTCTCTCTGTTGCAGGTATTGTCATTGCCTCTTATACTTGCCAAAAATGCAAACAAGTATTACGACTCATGCACACAGCACCCACCCACACACACACACACACACACACACACACACACACACACACACACACACACACACACACACACACACACACACACACACACACACACACACACACACACACACACACACACACACACACACACACAATCATACGATGAACAGAAACGACAACACAGAGATTCACAAATCCAGATGCACACATATGTTTGGACATTGAGTGGCTTTTATGTTAGCACCTTGTCACCATGTTTTGTGCAAATCATCCCCTAGTTCATAGTTCAGAGTTCAAAAGTTCAAGAGTTCATACAAAGAATAAAATCTGCTCACCTTTTTCACAGGTGGTTAACTATGCATATATGCCAACATTCATATATGTATATACTTTAATATATATCTATATACTTTTGTTTTTCAAAAATTTATATGAAATCTATCATATATACATTGCTTGTCATTTAAAAAAAGCTAATATTTGTAATTTATTCATTTTTACAAGTGTAAGTAAGTTTAGAATAGACAGGATATTTGTTTTTTTCGTCTTTTTTCTGTCACTCTAAACTTTGAATGAGTCAGTATCATGTTCCACACGCTACGAAATGTACCAACAAAGTTTGAACCTAACAAATCAATAAAGAAACATGACGAGAATAGAACACTAACACAAAAAGTCCAAATGAATCTGAGGACACACTATAACACTTGAGTCAGTCAGAAGTAAAATAATCAGTGAGGTCACAGTGAGACAGTGAGTGCTCTTCCTACAACCCAGATACAACTTTCTGTTTACTAGCGGCTTTCACAAACTGCAAAAAAACAACAACAACAACAACAAAAAAAAGAGAGAAAGAAAACAGTAAATTCTTGCCAAGTAAAACCACACTGGCATTCTGATGTATGGAGGTTAAGTGGTAATTGAGATTACCTGCACTTGTATATATTGTTAAAAAAAAACTACACTGCTTGAATAAAACTGACTGGTTATCACCACAAGCAGAAGCTACTCAGGACTATGATTGTAGATTTCGTATTCGGAAATTTATTTTTTTAGAACCTTGTCTTTTTCTTTTGGGGTTCTGGCTGCCACCATTTGCAATAATGCTTTTCTCTATATATAGAAATATGGGTAGGCAGCCATGTGGCAAGACACAAGCACGTTGTTGAATACATAAATTTCTTTGGGACCTAACAGCCAGATGAACTACAGACTGCGGTGGAATTTAAGACGGGCCTATACTTCATATCTAGCTCTTCTATAAGTGCTAGTTTAACACATTTATGTTGGTGACAGTCAAGATAGGAGTCTTATCTGAGCAGGGTTACAGGGATAGAAACATTATAGCAATCTTCAGACTGCGGTGACGTGACATTGTCCTTATAGTTAAGCCTTTATATGGGCAACCTTGAAATGAAAGCTCTCTCCACTCTAGAGGCTCAAACTTCCATCCTATTAGAATTATTAGGAGAAACACAAATAGCTTCTTTTACCAGTCAATTGTATACTGTATTAGCCTTTTTACAATGTGTTATTGTAGACAAACTAGTCAGAACCCCATCAGTGAAGTCTGTAGCTGAAGCAGTAGGTATAAATGTCAAGTTGGATCTTAGCCTCACATTATGGGATGCCCTTTAGTATGAAGGAAGACTGTCAGAAAATAAAAATACACTCAATGCAAGTTGCCATGCTACGATTTTTGAGAGGGTAACCATACGAAAGTTGTATATCTATCTATAACAAAAATGTGATTTTATATATACTGTGTATATACAGTATATGTATAAACTGTATATATATATATTACACACACACACACACACACACACACACACACACACACACACACACACACACACACACACACACACACACACACACACACACACACACACACTCTCTCTCTCTCTCTCTCTCTCTCTCTCTTAAGTAATGGTGGAACAAATTTAAGTTTTTCTCTGCCCTCTATTCTAAAAACCAAAAATGGGTGCAGAATTATTGTATTTCCTCTTTTCAACATTGTATTTTCTTCTGAAAGCTATAGTATTTAGATACATATATATATCGTATAATACTTATTTACTATATTCCCTTTGGAAAACCAAAAATTGATTATGAAAAAAGCCACGAGTGTTGGTTAAAGATTCTCCAAATATAATAGATAGTACAGTCTCTGTACCAAGGCGGAGTGGTTTTCTCCTGTGGTTTTTTGTGGAGCTCCAGCTCTAGGCTTGAAAGTCATCGGTTTAAAAACAACAGCAGGTGTAGAGAAGACACACCATCCCAAAGCTGTTCAGCACTATGTCCATTGTCCTATGTTCTTCAGTGTGGATCTCTTTATAAATATTTTGAAAGGCAACTGAGCTCTCTGTTTGGAAAATACATCCTCTTCCTCATTTACTATAACTGCAAAAAGTTTTTCAGAGACCTACTGGTTGATGGGATAGAGGTAGAGAGGGGAAGAGGGAACGGTGAGTGGAAAAACTGAAGCTTTCATTAATCAATGGTTTCATTTGGAGCTCATGGTTTTCTCTTTGGAAAAGAAAGACCAGAGCCCATTTTGGTTTCCAATCTAATTGATGCTGGCAACGTGGTCGGCAGACACTCTGGGCCCAGTGGAGGAGGATGGATGCATTGATTCCTCCTCTTCAGTGCAGGGCCAAGTACAGGATTTTAAAGAAGAATGAGATGTAAAATCTTTATGGATGCGCAGATAAGCATAAATGTTTTAAAACATAAAGGCAGCCAGAGTAAAAGAGGAGTAAATCCCATCATTTCTCTTTCATTGGCTTACTATGTTGTCCATTCTTCATCTTTCTATCCATCCGATGCTATGTCTCAGGGCAGGGGTCAGCTCTCTAGCACTATTTTTAGCGCTCGTTCAATGTTCATGCGCTGTCCAACTCGTGTCACTCCCAGCTCTGCAAAGTCATCCTTGGTTAGAGCTGGGAGGTGAGACCCTTCGATCTCATGTTCCTGAAACCCTGCTCTATGCTCCCCCAGATTGATGCTCTCCAGCCAGTCTCCGACATCGTACTTATTCCAGAGGTGAAGGGGTTTCTGGTGGAAGGGTCGGAGAGCTAATAGTGGTGACCCTAGCCCAGGGGAATGGGAAGGTGACGGTGATGGGGACCGGGAGCGGGAACGAGCGCTGGAGCTTCTCATTACGAAACGGACTTCTTTTGGCTCCTGGGGTAGGCTGAGGCTAGATGATTTAAGGATGGTTTGTGGTGCTGCAGTAGGTAAGGTTGGGAGACCAAAGCTTGTAAATCGTCCTAGAGGATCACCCCGATCAGGTGAACTTGAACCTGGGCTTGGGGTGCGTCGAGTGACGGGGTAACGGCTGCCAGGGCGAATGGTATATGTCGTGCCATAACTTCTCTGAGAAATGGTGTGGAGCTCACCTAGGCTGCTGAAAAGTCTGGTGGAGATAGAGACATAATGGAGGTTTTAGGAATGCTCAATGAAGGTGAACATATAAAAAAGAAAAGAGCCAAACTTTGGGTTATGTAGCACATATATAACACTGAAAGATCTTCAGTTTTAGTTGGTGTAGTCTGGAGGTTAATACTGTTAGACGGGAAAAATTTACCTGTCCTAGCAACATCAAATCAGCAAGCTGCAGGCTTTTGTTATGTTTTTTTTTGGATTATTTATAACTTTGGATTAAAAATCTTTTTACTATACAATCATGAAACATGAAGGAGTTATAAAAAAAATCCTTTCACAAAAGAATGGCACTATTTTCACTCAGAGCCAGTCAACCTAACTAGAAAGCCTCTTTCATTGATTAATTCATTCCAAGGAGACTTGTTCCCTAAAAAAAAAGAGAGAAAGAAAAAAAAGCTAGAACAGGTTTTTCTATGTAAAATTTTATTTTACGTAAAATTTTACGCAAAATTTTAATCTTCTGATAAGCACTAACCTCAAAGCACTCAATTAATTTTTAAATTTCTGAAAAACAAACTGTAAACATGAACACACATATTTGTCTGCATGTACAGACAGCAGACAGAACACTGAGAGGACACAGTATGTGGAGGAAACACAAGGCTCTTTATGTCTTTAAAACACAGTCATAGGTAATGATGAGGTTCACAAACTACGTAGTACCTTTTATGAACTTGTACTTACAATCCCCAACATTTTAAGGAATTTTTAAAAAGTCAGCTAACTTACCTAAACACTCTTGGTTCCTCTTGGCATAAATCCCTGCTTCATCTACCTTTTTACATCTAACACAAATTTAAAAATGAACAGCAAGATACACTTTTACAACACCCTGAAAATCTGTACTTGGTCATTACTATACTACTGATGTAATGGAGTAGAAGACGGTGGGGAAAGAGAAGCAGACAAATTAGTGATTAAGGCTACAAAAACTAACTTGGTGGAAGCAAAGAGGAGCAGAGAGGCTATTTTGTTGTTGCTGTTTTATTCATGCATTTAAGTGGGACTTAAAAATACAAGTTTTCCCTTTATTGTATCAATGTGGGAACTTTGATTTGGGTGAGATCAGGAGTGTGATAGAAGCAAAGGTCACTGGGCAGTGCAAAGGTTGGAAAAAATATCAGACTACAGGGAGCTGACAGATGTGATATGAGCTCCATGCACACTTACACAGTCTTCCTGCCCTCCTGGATGCACAGTCAGTTCTAGACCAATCAGACCAGAGCAGCAGGGCGTAGCATGCAAGGTGAGCAGAGAGAGAGCAATGGGAGAGAATGTTAGCATCACTCCATGAGGCGCAGCCTGCAAACCAGACTCACTGTCTGCATCAACTAACTATGCTGTCTTTGACATGCATTACACATCTGCCTTTGTGTGTGTGTGTGTGTGTGTGTGTGTGCGTGTGCATGTGCATGTGCGTGAGTGAGTGCATGTGTGCACACGTGAAAGACTTTTTGACTTGGTCCACGAGTATATGTGTACACGTGTGTGTGTATTCCTGTCCTGTGCATGTGCGCAAGTGCGTGTGTGTGTGTGTGTGTGTGTGTGTGAGTATGTGTGTGTGTGTGTGTGCATGTCTACGAGTATGTGTGTGTGTATATGTGTTTGTGTTCATGACAAAGACAGCAGAGTCAGCTTCAGCCCTTGAAGGACTGGCCAGCGGGCTACACTAGAGAGAAATGAGCACACTATTCACATCACTATTCACAAACACAGAAAAATAAACAAATAAATGAATGAACAAATAAAAAAGCAGGCACATGTCCCTTGACCTTTGTGTGTGCTTTGGTACTTTTTCAATAATTAGTAATAAAATATATTTTACTTCTTAGCCAACGTGCCTATTAATATGTTTCATGTATGTACTATTCAATCAGTAGTATTCAATTTGCATGTAAAGGATGTGTTGTCAAATGAATAAAATAATACTTCTTCTTGTGTACTTTTTTTTTTAACAGTGAATTAAGAGACCTACAGTGTCCACTAACCAAGACAGACAGGAACCATGTCCAACTTTAACACAAGCACTGAAAAACAAAACAAAGTTATGTAAATCACATAGAGAAAACAGAATATCAAAGAGTACAACTTAAATAAAATAAAAAGCACAGGTGTCTAAACCACCTAAATCTATGATGCAGCATGTGATTACAGTGTGTGAACAAAGTGGATACAAGAGAGACAAATTGTGGAAGCGTGTGTGTTGTTAAGGGGATTAAATGGGGCACACAGTAGACGGTGGGCACAAGATGGACTGATGTTACAGTTAAGGGTACTGGGATGCCTACGTTTTATAACATATATTCATATAGGTGAGGAGAATCAAATGCAGAGGTAAGGAAGGAAAGAAATAATAGTGTGCATGATCAACTATGTCAGAGCAGAGAAAAATCAAGAGTCAGCACGTTTGTGGTGGGAATGAGTCTGATTGGATAATGTCAGGCAAAGAATTAGCCCAATGAGGAGTGAGTGTTACAAATACTTTGTCGTTCATATGGCTATTCTCTCCATCAAGACATCATGATGTTGAAACATAAAACATTAAAGGCTGATTTTCTTCACTTATACAAGATGACAAGTTGACTTTTCATTACCGGTAACTCATTGTCTTTAGCAATAAGAATGAATGAGTTTTTCAGCCCAATCTATTTAACATTAGTACAACACTGGTAAATGGATCAGAATATAATACAAAATTACAAACGTTTTAAGACAGAAAAGTTTATGCTTACAAAATTAATGCATAAAGGATGTCAGATGCAACAAGAAGAAGTACATAGCAAAAACTGAATTTGAGATTTCAGCTCTTGCAGTATGACTTTCACACATTACGATTTAAACAGCGGACCTTTTTGAATCAGAGAGTCAAGGAAAGATCTCCTTTGCCGCCTGAGTAATGTTTTTTCCCCCCATCTTTCTATCTGCGATGGTTTCAAAGATATTTAGTGGACAAACGGATGAACGAACGAACGAACGAACGGACGGACGAACGAACACACGAACACTGACAATTACAATACAGCACTGCTTTGAAGCGGGATGTAAGTAAGTACGGATTAATAGGCTTTCCAATCTGGCAATAAAGGCTCTTTTTATCACTTCTACAGTTTAGTTTCTAATGTGACTCACAATTTGTTTCAGGTGACAAATTTAAATTATACTTTCAATGAAAATGTAAAATAAGTTACATCTCTTTGAAATATTACTTTGTACAATATAGTTCATTGTAGGCAGCTCAATATTTTAGAAAGTAAATTTAACTCTAAGTAGGATATAAAAAATACATCTCAGCAGTATTATTTGTCTGCTCCCATCATGTTAATTTAAATTCCATTTTGGAGGTTAGACAAAGAACTCTGGCACAGTGTTAAATGTATAACTATTTTAAAATGTGTTGGTTCACTTCCAGAACCTGCAGAGCTATATAAACTATTTGGGAGTTAGTTTAACATTGGTCTTTTTGCAGTGTAGCAGGAGACTTCTGTTGAAATCAAACTACACTGTCACTCCCATGCAGAGGATTATTACAATGACAAAAGCCTGTCAACTGATATTCACCACCACAAACCAATAACCTGCAGCTCTAAATACTTTCATTACTTTTCCTACATCAATATTTCACTCCATTGTGTGAAGGTAATGTCACATCTTCTCAGTCTCACATATTCTCTTCATATCTTTCATTCTCTTTCAATCAGAAGAAAATTACATTGAAAAATGTAAGGGTTTGTTTTTTTCATTATGGCTATTTACAAGAACATAAATAAGAACAAGAGAAGAAGAAAGGAGATGAGACATGATATAAGAATCAGCTGCATCTGAATAAATCCTTAGGTGTTTGAAAGCCACATTTTTCATGGCAGACTAAAACAAAAAGAATCACCAGGAAAAACAGCAGTAGTTCTCGAAACGCCAGATGTTAATATCTAACCAATCAAACTATAAAAATACAGCAGTGTTGAAGTAGGCTATTGTTTACCTGAGAAAACACACCTGAATAGATGGACAAGATGCCTTTCTTTGACAATTAGAGCGCATGACATCTCAGAACACTTGACAACATCAGGACTCTTTACTGGTGCTATTATTTCAAAATTCACGAGTGAATGATAACGATATTAACACACCAATATACTTCAGTCATGTTCAAATATTGTAAAAATACATCCTTGAATCATTTAAGTTATCATATATACAGTACTAGGAGGATGAGAAGCAGTGATGAGTAAGAAACCACAGTTTCTGATCTTGGTTTATTTTTATCAGAGTTGTGGCTATCAGGATGTCAATGTAATATTTGAACATGAAGTTTGGGGAAAGCTGAAGAAAAAGCAGCAGGGTAACTACTAGCAGGATTATAGTCTTGGAATCCAGATAGGGACAGTGAGTGACACATGAGATAACACCTCAAGGAATGCATGCCTCCAAGCCCTGTTACCTTGTTTGCATCTTCCCACCCCACCAAACTACTCGAGCACACAAAAACCCAATAGACCTAACTGAACATTATGGTATCTGTGTGTACAAACCACTTAAAAGGATGCTCAGGAGTCCTGGGCTGATTTCAATGAACAAAACATTTAAAAAAAATGCTACGTTAACCCTGACCCAAGACAAAAGCCAATCAATTGAAATATAATGTATATCCCAATATTTTCTCCTAAAAACACGGTACTACTACTACTACAACATACGTCACTATTTAAAATGAAAAATAAAAATCTCTATTTCTGTAAATTGACTAAATTTGGTGATGCAAACAAGGTAACAAATATTTAAAAAGATATACAAGAAACAGAATTGTTCGGTTTTAATGGGATTTGTTGTTAAATTTCTTAGCATGGTTTAATATGAAAAAAAAAAGTTTACCCTATTGCGAAACCCTTAAGGTTTACTCTCTTCGGTTTCCTCATATCTGCAGGGATTTTAATATAAGATTAAGAACTTCATTGACGTTTCAGGTATGGTATTAGAAAAAGAAACCCAACTTACATAAACAAGCATTTACCATGTGTATCAGTGTTTTTCTTCACTTATATTACCATATTATAATCAATATGAACGTATGGAACACATCAAAAATAGTTTTACCATATGGAACAATTATGCAAGCATTATTGGTGACCTCTGATCTCTTTAGTAGATATCAGTCGTTCCAAAGAAATGCCAGATTGTAACTCTAAATTTGTCTATAAAAAGTTTATATTTGTGCTTCAGTAATAAGTGAAAGTGTCTGTGTTTGCAGCCTCTCTTTCAGTGGACTTGATATTGCAAGAACAAAAAGAGGTGATTCAAATCTGAGAACAAGGCAGTCAGAGACTGCAACATCCCGCGACACCCCTGAATTCAACATTTTACCCTGACCTACACATTTTTGTGCCTCTGGCCTCCTGAAAATGTTGCTTTTTGTTTTGTGATTATATCTCATCAGGTTATAGAGGTGTGTAACTAAAAGGGTATACAGTGTACCATCGATCCTCGTGTTTAATGTGTTCCAGGAACCACAATCTCTTAATGAATTTCACAATAGCGCAATAAACTATTTATCTTATTATTTATGATAATTTAAACATTTATGTACAAAAAAGTGCTTTAAACACTCTATAAGAGTATGGGAAAAGGTAATAAAGATATTAAGCGGTCTAATATTAGTATGTGGAGGGTTCATAAATGTTTAAATTGCCGTAAATAATAAAATAAAGAGTTGGTCACTATGTTTCAGCGCAAGAATTTCATTTGTCACGGGTGGTCATGGAGTACATTAACCATTAGTAACGAAGGATTACTGTACTTATGCAATTGAAACACTGAGACCTGTTCTCTGGAATTACTATAGTCTGCTAATTCTTGTGCCTGATACAAGCAAAAGAATGAAAAAATATATATATATATTTTTTCAATTGACTATGTGCTCTCAGGTTAAATACAAGTTTGGGGTATCTTACTAGCTTTTATCTTACCTGGCACCTGTCACAGGTGATTTCCTGCCAGGGTCAAGTGATGCTCCCAGTGGTTCCTCTCCCAGTGACCTTGTGTCCTTATTTAGCTGCTGCAGACGGGAACTGAGCTCCCCAATAACAGATGGTTTTGTTATCTCATCCGCACCCAGACCCAGTCCCAGCCCACCAAGGTTGCCCAAACTCCCAATACCAAACCCCACCCCTGATCCACGAGGTTCGATCGGGTCCCCCCACAGCTTGGACCTCCGCTGAAAGAGGTAGCGTGGTTTAGTGGAGGCTAATCCAGTCACTGATGCTGAACCACCTGAGGGCAGCCCAGTACCCCCAGCTGCAGCAGCAGCAAGGGCTGCAGCTTGTTGCTGAGAAAGCAACTCGCTGTCAGAGCTCTGCTTCAGCAGAGGGTCCCTGAAGGTGACTGGGCCTTTACTGCCTCCAATATGGGACTTCAGTCTGGGCTTAGGAGGCACTGGCGGCTTGTCGAGCACAAAAGTCTGGCCATCGGCATAGGAGGTGTGCGTGGTGTGTGTGTCAGCAGGCTCGCCGCTTTCTGAGGACAATGTGGACATGCTAGAAACCGTAGAGACAGTGCTGGTGGTCTCAAGATGGTGGTCTCGCTCTTTCTCACTGGAGCTGCGTGTGTCAGCCTCCTCCACGCCCGAGTCAGCTGCAGAGCCAGACTCGCCCACTGGTGGGGGCTCCAGAGGATCAGAGGGCTTCCCTGAGACAGCTGCTGCACTGGATGGAGGTGGGGGCTGGGGAGGCTGAGGCTGTGTAGCGGTCACAGTTGGGGTTGGTGGTGTCATGGGAGTTTGCAGTGTTGGTGCTGCAGGAGTGGTGGGAGAGGCGTCAGGTTTAGTTGGGGACACTGGTGGTACAGGTGTCTGTGCCAACAACCCGTTTGAAAACTCATCTGGGGGTGGAACGACTCCAATCTTTCGTAGCTCCTCTCTGGTTTCCTCATCACTAGAGGTCAACATCGCAGGGGGCAAGGTCACCGTGTATGGCTCCACATCCTCCTCTGAGCTTCCCTGAGCCAGATTCTTTTCTTGGGCTGGACTGGCAGGACACTGAGTTTGAGGCTGGACCTTGGGTTGGGGGAGTGTAGGACTGGGAGATTTTGCCTGGGAAGTTGGACTTTTGCTGGGCTCTGCGGACTTTGGGGCAGGCTTCTGTTCTAGTTCTGGACCAACCACCGCAGCCTGGCCATTACTACTGGTAGCATGTACCATGACTAAACCTGCTGTCTTCTGCTGTGATGTATCCATAATACTGATCAACATACTCTTTTTATCCTCCAGTCTCTTCTCCTCTTTCCTCTCCTCACCAACGGCTTCTATTTCTTGTCGTAATGATCCAGGTGATGGTGATGTGACCCACTGCTGTTTGGTAGGCTGGGCAACTAATATTGATGTCAGGGAGATTCCAACTCCATGCCCCACTGCCTTGGCGCTTTTAGGTGAGAAAGGTGGAGTTGTTGGTGCCCCCTCCCCAAGTGGAGACTCTTTGGTCTGAGGGTCAATATATATTCTGCCCGGTTGTACCCGCTCTTGTTTAGTCCTAGGCTCTGGGCTGCTAGTTGGGGACTGGCTTTGGGATGTCAGCGCCCTCTCCCTTGCGGCCAGCGCAAGAGCCAGTGGAGAATTGGGATCCAGGGGTTTTCCTGTGAGTGGATGAATAAAAGTGGTCCCACTGGGTGAAGGGCTCAGTGCCAAGGCAGGAGGAGGCAGCTGTCCCAGCTCCCGGGAAAGCATCCGTTCATCGATAGAGTGAGACTGAGTTAGAGAGGGGGCATCAGAACTTGTGGTAGATGCCCCTTCCATGGTCCCTACAGAAAGGAAGACAGTGGATTTCCTCCGTTCTTCTAGGCGACGCTCACGATCTTTCACTGCTCCAGCAATTGCAGCAGCAAAAGGGCCCTTACCATGAAACATCATCTCTCCCTGGGCACGTAAATGCTCTCGCTCAGCCATCAATTGCTGCTGGTAGTAGTCTGCACGGCTGGTGTGTGTGTGCCCATGGGCATGGGGGTGTCGTCCTGAGGGTGAGCTCTCTCGGGAGTGGGCAGCAGCTAAGGCCAAACTAGCTTTTTCTTGTGCATCTTCCACCTACAGTATGACCAAAAACATGTCAAAGACAAGTAACCTCTGGCATCAAGCTCAAAAATTAACAATAGACTGACTCCATTATGTAACCTACCTGTAATTGTTTCACCAGGGGACTTTTCTTTCTCTGGGGTTTGGTAGGTGCATACAGACCAATGCTAAACTGACCAACATTAGCATAAGGGTTGTCAATAACCCGACCCTTCCTTTTGATTCGCTCAGGTGGAGTAGCAGCAGAAGGACGGGGAATTTCTGTAGGTTCTACAGGTAGATGAGAAGAGTCTTGCAGGATGATCATGGAACGAGCTTTCTTTTGTCTCTCGATGTGCGTGGCCTGTCGCTGAGCAGCCTCATAAGGCAAGTCCAAGGAAGAGGGCTTGAAGCTGGAGCGTCCCCCAGGCTCATGGCCCTGACTCTGTGTCCTGGATGGGGGAGGAGGGGGACAGAAGGCTGGGGGAGGACCAGTGTCTATGTAGTAAGGAGGAGGAGGAGGTGCCATTTGTGGTGGCGGAGGGATGGGATGGGGCTGTGAGTGATCTCGGAGGCTGTCTGTCATAGAGGAACTGCGCGGAAACCTGTGCTCACCTGCAAGAGCAGACAGCCGATCCTCCTCAGTGGCACCTGATGAGGAGAGGTGTAAAGAGATCATCCGGTGACAGGGAGGTAACTCATGAAAAGGACCTTTTTCAAGCAGCTGTTAACAGAAATTCAACTGCTTCAAAAACAAAAAACAAAAAACAACCCACCTGTTTGAAAACCTGTTATCTGACACACTTAATGTATCAGGTGTTTCAAATGCAGCTATAAAATGCTGTAATAAAGCATGTGACTACTTTTCCAAAAGGATCTCTACTGATACAACTGTTTTTGAAAATCAGCACATTCTGAACATGTAACTCAACACTAATGTGTATTCCTAACCTTTGATTTTGGTATTATTCGGAAATTTGTTCTAGCACTGGTTGCTTTTCAGTTTTTCTGTATTTTTCAGTGCTATTCATTGAGGAAGAATACAATGCATGAAAAACAATCACACTTCTTTATGTATCTTCTACTTGACGTGAATATACAGTATATTACCTGTCATTACTGTACATAAGATCCACTATCATTCATCTGATTTGAAAATGTACAGGATGGGTGATTGTTTTACCAAAAGACTTGGTCCTGGACATCCCCTTTGGTAGTGGAATGTGACCTCTCTCAATGCCTGGATGAAGACCCCCATGTAGAGTCATTCCTTGCCTCTCAAACAGTGACTGTCACAGAACAACATCGAAAGAAATTTAAACACCATCAAAAAACTGTACTCTAAATACCATGAAATCTGTTGTTCAAAAAATTTCATGCAAAAATGTATGTAGTGTTATAAAGTGTTGTCCTGCCTGGTTGCTTTGACTATGTTATGTATAAGCCCGAGTCAAATGTAAGGCAACATAGTGTCACATGCTGTCTGCGAGTGTGCTGTGTGTAGGAGTGCTCACACTGATCTCTGCTGGTGTTATTCTCCTGCTGGTGGGTCGTTGTTTGACAGTGGCTGCTCTGTAATCTGCCTCCGAGGGCTGAGAACGCAATATAGACTCCTGGGATGCCAACATCTCATCTAATCTCTCTGTTCAGAAGGAAATGAGGCAGAACTAAATACTGAGACATAAGACCAGAGAGACATTGTGTCATCATTTGTGACATTACAAGCATAGTACAAAGAATACAAAGTGTAATTAAAAAGGCATCGCCACCATTTAGCTATATTCAAAAATGTGAGGTCATTGCCTATAAAATTTACAAAGTCACTGCATTACATGTTCACTGTTCCTTAAAGCCATCAGGTGATAAGTAGTAAGGGTTGAAATAGATGGAGAGAGATGAAGAAAGATATTTCAAGTGTTCTGCTCTTCTGATCTAAATCAATACTGCGTAAAATGACAGCAGTGATAAATCATCTTAATTAAGTTCAGAGAGGCGTCTGTTTCTCCAGACTCACCTCCTCTTCTTCTCCGAGCAGAAGCTTGGTGGGAAAAAGATTGCATCAGCAGAGGAGGGAAAAGAACAAAAACAAGCCAACAGAAGTGACTATTTCTAAGTTAGAAGACACACCAAGTTTGAATGACAAAGGGACAGCAGAAATCTGACAGGAAGGAAAAGAAATAGAATGGTGTCTGGATGCCAGGTCTCTGGCACTCACCCAGTTCTTCTAACTCGGCAGTCATAGACTTAGAGCGCAGTGTAAGGGTAGTACTGGGAGCTCTCTTGGGTGGTGGGGGAGCTGTGAAGACAAGGCATGGTGTTGAGGATGAAGTTGAGGGGGATGAAAATCCTTTGGCTTTGTGACTCAGAGTTCTCCTGACATTCCCGAGACGATCAATCCATCTGGTCTTCAATTTGATCTGGAGTTCAGATGAAGCCGATGCCTCATACTTTGTCTGGACCTTGTGAAGGCTGTGGTTTGAGGTCAACTTCTTCATGTTTTATCCTCTTTAGCTTTGATGGCGTGTAAATTTTTTGTTTTTTCTGTCATCAAAAATTTTAGTTTGTTAGTCTTTGCGTTGCAAGAACTGCTTTATGTTGAGTCCCGTAAAGCCCAGACCCTGTGATGTCCCTGCTTCTCTGAATCCTTTCATTACACGCCAAACAATAGAATGTGTCCACCACAATACGAAGTATGAATAAGAACTGTGTGGAAAAAAGAAGAATAAAGTCATCCATATTATTTTAAATTTGCTGCCTGTTCTTGCAGGTGTGTATCACACACAAACACAAAAACACGCTGGCTTACACACACAAACACGTCTTCCAATGTGCAGGACCACATCCAGCTACAGAGACAATATACCCTAACGCATGATAGCATGTCATGTGGGCTAACAGCTGAAGAGATGACAGTAAATTCAACAGCTCAGGAAAATGATGCACTGCAGACTACACCTCAAAACCCTGGTGAGCCACCCAACTGTAATACACACCTGAGACAGTTTGGTTATTATTATCTCACTCCAATTAAACCTGAGCTTTACATGCATCTACACAGTCACAAAAACTAGAAAAGTTAAAACTAAAATTTGCATGTGTTTAAGCGTACAGTAGTCTGCTTATTGTACTGCAACAACCTGGTATGGAACAGTCAAACAAAGCATAAAGCCACATACTGGAGCAATAACAATCTCAAGTTTTCTAACAGTACAACAACAATACAATGAACTGCATCCCATTCTGTCTCTATCAACCAATGCTAACACTCAATGCACGACTGTAGAGCAATAAATTTTTAAATCCCACAGATGCCCTGGTGGTTAACCACCAGGCTGTCGTCATCAGGTGCAGATCCAGTGTACATACGCCATCCTCGGCACAGTCCATACCAAGCATCTTCATTTCCTCACCAGTCTGCACATTCTGGTACAGTAACAGGGATCGAAGGAGATGGAGAAGGATGAAGAACGAGAGAGGAACCGCGAGACAGAGTCAGAGGGAGAGAGATGCTTTTGCTGTAATATAATGCTTAATTCAAACGTGCAGTGTGGTTGCCATGGCGACGATGGCAGGAGTGATGCCTTGCATGGTGCAGAGAATGTGCATTTTGGATGTGTGTTTGCTTGCAAGTTTCTGTGTTTGAGAGCGTGTCTGTGTATTTGTGCAAAGTTGCGGCAAATGATGAAGAGCAAGTCCTGTTGGGGGAGCACTGCACTGCTAGAGGGTGAACATTGCTCAGGGTGGAAGATATTAAGACAAGGAGGGAAGAATCCTGTTCTCTCCCATCTCTGAAAAACTAAATATACACTCTTGTCTGCCTAGAATTGAATCACTATACCAGAATATTATTAGCCAGTCTTCAGTTCAGTGTACTTCAGTTCTTTTACCATCTACAAAATATCTAGGTCTAAGCATCTCAAACACGAACAGAAACCAAATATCTTTGATTGAAGAAACATATAAAAGACTAAGGAATTCCAAAAGGCAAATATCAACAACCATGAGCCACCAATGTAACCCTGTAGAAAATAACTATGCCTATGCAGCTTCAGACTGATTTCATATCTCAAATGAGGGTAGACAAAAACCTTATTGGAATAGCTCATCATTTTAAGAAGTATGTTTCTTTGATTTCTTGCTGAAAACTAGGTGTGAAGATCAATACAACTCTGATATCTGTCAATTAAATTCTAGTTAGCCTAGCCTAGCATATTATTTTCAGGAAACTATGTAGCAGATTAATTTTTGCTGAAGCTTTTAAAATGACACTTGATAAACAGGGTAGATGATCTGGGTAGAATACCATGACAACAGCAACACGATAGTGGCCGAATCAACAAAGTATCCCATATTGAGTTTTAGAGGTGCTGGTGGAAGTGGATTGTGCTTCTTTTGTCAAACTATTTGTCTTTGTTTCCAGTGTTATGAAATTAAGCCAACCATCTGATAACATGTACAACAAACAGAAAGGAGAAAGTTATTGGTCTTCTTCGCTAAATACCTGCCAGAAAGCCAGTCAATGTAGTGTAAAACATATTGGGAACATACCATTAAAGTATAACAGATGTGCAAGCAGAATCCACCGAAATGGTTGTTATTCAAATCACCAAAAAGAATATTTTATCTTATTAAGATGGTCTTTTTTTATTAAAGGTATGTTACATTTTATTCACAGCCATACCAAGTTGCAATAAATCTAAAATATTAGAGTGATGGTTAATAGACAGACTAGGAAGCGGAGATGCAGACATGTCTGAAAGGCACAAAGAAGAGTGACCATCAGGCCTTGACTAGTTGAGCTAATACTGCACTGTCCAATAAAAGTGGGTCATGCTCATTTATCATCTTCTCTGTATCTCAGAAATTTAAAAGGAGGTGCACTTCACACACACACGCATGCACGCACGCACGCACGCACGCACGCACGCACGCACGCACACACACACACACACACACACACACACACACACAGAGTTGTAGTGCACAGTCCTAAGGTCAAAGGGCTGTGTGGGAGCTCTATAATTGTGAGCTGCAGTTGACATGGAAACCACATGAATCTACAACAGGGAAACATGATACCAATCTCCCTGACAATAGAAACACAATCATTGTTGTCCTCTCTGCACATTACTTACGGTTAGAAAATTCATTTGGAAGTACGTAAAACTTCCTGTGAGGAACAAAAACCTGCCTCTCTAAACCCCTGAGTAGTTTTAAGGAAACCACTATAATAACAAGTCAGTCAGTCAGTCATCTTCAGATTACCGCCGCAGCGGGTCACGGGGAGCCGGAGCCTATCTCGGCGGCATAGGGCGTGAGGCAGGACACTCCGGGCACGATGCCAGTGCACCGCGGAATAACAACTACAAAATTTCAATTTTAATTATTGTTTATTTTAATTCATGTATGCATTTTCTTAGCTGTGCGGTGCTTACAGAGAACTATTATAACAAAACTGATTTCTCATGGCTTCAGATAAGAATGTTTTATGTTTTTGGTGAGAAAACATTATAACTATAAACATTACATTTTGGGAAATATGAAGCTAAGATGGAAATAGTGCACAGAGGTGTGTATCCCATTCATTTGGTCTTTACCTTTCTTACGAACAACCTCCTCAGATTCAGGTTTGCGTGTAACAGCCACCACCTTCATCAGCAGCCTATTCCCTCCTTGGCGGATCAAGGACACCACCTGCTTATGTCCCACCTTCACTACATTCACTCCATTTACCTGAAATAACATACACAAAGATACAGTAGAATGTGACACATCAACAACACTGCACATGTCAAAAAGTTATCAAATTAAAACAGGGAGGGATTTTACACATGTTCAAATTTTATTCTGATTGATAACTAACAAGCAAATTATTATTAGAAATGTATCATCATTTCTTGATATTTAAGCTGAAAATACTCAGCAATCTTAAAAAAACAAGTGTATTATATCCACAAATGTATCACAGTACATCAATCATACCTCACAGAAGTAAGAAGATGAAGTGTGTTCTGTCCTGCATTACCTCAATAAGAAAGTCTCCTGTCCTTAGACCAGCCCTCCAGGCCACTCCCTCTACATCTACGGACTCCAGGTACTGAAGAGCAGGGAATGCTGGGGTGGGAGTGAACTCTTCAATGGGTGTCTCAGCTGAGGAGACACAGGAGGAAAACCCACCCAAGGACAGTACAATGTGTCTGTCTGTTCCGTATATTGACAGGCACCTACTTTCACAATTTCATAAATATTTCCAAACACACACTCACATAATTATACAACACACAAGCACCCTTTGATAAATGAATATGCTCTACACAAACTCCATTTAATTTTGGAATGAATCCAGCTAAATCATACACACACATGACACCCCTCCAAGGACCGTTAAGTGAACTACAGTGTGTGTATCTGTTTTTGTGTGTGTTGGTGGGTGGGCTACTCATGACCAAAAGACAGAGTGAGTAAAAGAGAGAGAAGTGGGCCAAGATCCATAGTAGTGAGTGATGGAGCAGTAACGCACATTCAGACTCCTGGCAAGGTGCCTGAGAGGGGTCTCCATGGTAACCAGTCCGAGCTGGGAGAGCTCAGGGGGAGCTGGCACGTGCACAAGTAAAATGAGTTTGTGACTACAGAGATGAGTGGAGAGGAGATGTCTGAGGAAACTGAAGTAGGTACGAGAGAAAAGTATTTGAAGAGAATAACGGACAGGAGGGATGAGAGGGAGGTGGAGGACAGTGAGGAGGAACGAAAGCAAGGACAGACAGGGAAAAGATGACAGAAATAACAGAGGAGGGGAGAGAGGAGCGTGTCTCTGCTAAAGCTGAACGCCATGTGTGGGGAACAGATGGAACAGCTTGTCGACAGCCCAGCCAAGGATGACGCCACCAGTGGGGCTACACACACACACACACACACACACACACACACACACACACACACACACACACACACACACACACACACACACACACACACACACACACACACACACACACACACACACACACACACACACACACACACACACGTCTGAGTGCATTGGAGTGTAATGTTGACTGAAACTGGTTGTGTTGTTGACTCACACAGTAGAAATACAGACTGAGACACACTGATTCAGATCAACAAACTGTTTCTCACATCAAAATGTGGAAAACAGGTAGTGGACATGAATGTTTTGGCAAAGGTATCTTTGTGTGTGTGTGTGTGTGTGTGTGTGTGTGTGTGTGTGTGTGTGTGTGTGTGTGTGTGCGTGTGTATATGCTTGGATCTCACCTTTGGCTCCCCGCAAAACAAAGCCAAACCCCTCATTTTCTTTCTTCTGTAAAACGGCATTTTTCTCCTCTATGATATAGTCACTGTGAAGTAGAGAGGCGAGGGACAGCACATATGAATTCAACACCATCTTCACACAGAGAGAGAGAGAGAGAGAGAGAGAGAGAGAGAGAGAGAGAGAGAGAGAGAGAGAGAGAGAGAGAGAGAGGAGAGAGAGAGAGAGAGAGAGAGAGAGAGAGAGAGAGAGAGAGAGAGAGAGAGAGAGAGAGAGAGAGAGAGAGAGAGGGAGAGAGAGAGAGAGAGAGAGAGAGAGAGAGGAACGGGAGGACAGGGGTGTAACAAGGCCGGTTGGGGGTGGTGTTCACAAATGGGACACACACACCTATGCCTGTACGCACACACGCACACAATGTATTTTCTTTCCTGTTAATCACCCTGTTGAGCAATAAAACCTAAGACCGAATCATTCATTTGGCTGATCCCTCAGCTGAGCCTGGAACTGAGGAGGACTTGAAGGGTTTCTGCTCAAGAACCTGACAAAGATGACTTAGATAGAAGTTCATCATTGCTCGAGTTGTGTGCTAAGGAGTTGTTAATGGGTGCAACGTTGTTAATGGGTGCAATCCCCCATATGCAATTTTTTATTTATTTTCCAAGCCATGCATTTGTGTACAAAGCCTGAAAACTAAAACCAAAGCATAGCAGTCAGTCAAGTAGTGTTTGCAGCAAAGGACATATCAGCATAATTCAGAATACCCATCTCTCTTATCCAAAACAGGAAAAAATGAGTTGAATTGTGATGGTTTAAATCTACATATATGACTGGATAAACAAAACAACAACTCTATTGTCTATCAGTTAAAAAGCAATTTAAATATAAAATAAAGTAATATAATTTTGACACAATTTAAATGCAAATCATTAGCTTAGACCTATTACAAAGAAGTCAGTGCATTTCCTGTACTACTTGCATTTTCCCTTATTGTCACACTGCTCATTGACTGCTTACATGTTTCAGCCTGAACACCTCGATGAAAACTGAAGGCTGTCGTATGTTTTTTTTTTTCAGTTCTGTTAGGCATCCAGTCTCACAGATGAGGCAGATGTAAAGGGTGAGTAGTCAGATTGATTCTTAGTGGGTGGTTATAATATCCATTAGCTTTCACCTCACTCTCCACGTCACTCTATAAGACTTACCAAGGTAACACAGAACCCCTGCTGCTGGTGCTGGAACAAACTTTTCTGCAGGAGGGAGGTCAAATTTTTTTTTCATGAGAAGCTCTCTATCCATTTGTGTACCAATTAATATGCATGGAAGAATGTGTCATGTATAACTACAAGGCTGTTTTTTGAACTATGCTTTAACAGTAACACCGTATGCTAACTAACTTTGTCAGGAATCTGTCCGCTTACATGAAACTTTAAATAGTAAAGATTTCCATAAATTATTCAATCCTTGACATTTGTGTTCCTAATAGTCCTCATACCACAGTACAGTTCATCTTATAGGTTGCATGGTGAAATGTAAAAAGTAGCGTGATGCTGATTCTTCAAACGTGGAGCTCTGGTACTAGAAGTGACATTTAATCCAAGTATATCTAGATTGTAAGACCCTGACATTTCATGAAAAAATGAAAATGTGGTTCGTAACAATGCTCATTCAGACTATCTCTGCATATCAAAGTGACACACTGCATCACAGCAAAGAAACAAACAATCAGTGCTCATCTACAAGATCTCATCTTCTCAGTAGAGAAGGAGCTCTAACACTTCCTACATGGTTAACGTTTGCTTGAGACAGATGGCAAAAACAAAGATGTGGTAGTAAAATAAAACAGATTAATGGTGACAGTTTTTCATGAATCATAATGCACAGTACAGTGCCTGTGTTCACATGTGTGCAAATAGAACATTTATTATAGGCTACATGTGTGTTGCTGATGTACATTGTAGATGTGCCAATTTCATATCCATTTTACTTTGAACTCAGTGCACTGGCAGTCTTATGCCTTTAGGTGGCAGCAGCTCCATTACTCTTCAACACTGTCACAGACTTTATTAGCCCTGTTCAGGTGAGGAAGGAGTCTGCCAGATGACAATACAGTTTCCATATCCTGCACATTGCACTAGCATGCCAGCTAAAAGAAAGAGGCTGTACCTGTATGAGGTGAAGTTGTCATAGGATCCCACAGTGTAGTGTCTAAACAGTCTCTTTGTGCGGTCCTCTCGGGTCTCTGTAAAACACATGGACTGCTTTGAAACAGACAATCCACTACCTCTAATACTCATCTATAGTACTGCAAGTCCATGTCAAAGAGTCTAACTTGACAACACACACAGTCAAAATAGAGCAATGATTCATCAAATCCTCATGAAATCATGTGATAATTTGTCTGCAGCTATACATAACTACATTAATACAAATTTTAAAAAAAGTATCCTGTATAGTTAAACTGGAAGAAAGGATAGAAAAAAGTTTTTTTGTTTCCATGTCACATTATCCACAGCTTGAATTTGTAGAGCAGTGCAACATCTTTAAAACACATGCAACCATACTGTATTCCAGGAATTCCTGAATGACCTTTCCACAGGAATAATAGTAAATAAGAAAAATTAGAAATTGTTGAGACGTGGCTTACATGTGAATAGATTCAGTGAGTAGTTAACTAGAAATCCACAAATACAAAGACTGAATCCACTGTGGCTGTTGGCATGTTAGTGCAAAAAAAGAAGAAACAAAAAATCCAATTCAGTTAGCACAGAGAGAAATTGAGCTACCACAGAGAGTCAATTATCATTAACATGCTTCATTTATCATAACCTACCACAGTATAATGTCCGCATTTTTTGTTTGTTTGTTTTTTTAATGGGAAAATAATTGCATAACGCTGCCTTTAAAGTCCTTCTTTTAAATCCGGAGAAGGCAGTAGAATGGGAATCATGTTGAGCTCAATTAATGTCAAGTGTGTGTACAGTATGCGTGTGTGTTGCTCCTGTCAGCATGTGAGTAGATTTGTCCTATGGGAGTGCTGATTTAGATTCATGCCTTCTCTCAATCTCAACAATACACACTGCACATTCACTACACAGGAATCTGCTGACTTCACACCCCAAGACCCTTTCAGACTGCACAGGAACAGTTAATTGGGCAAAGCAGTCCCAGCAAGAGTGAGGGGAGTCTGGTGGTTGTGTGACAGTAACCTCACAAAATCACCAGCCTGGCTGTTAAGCTATCCCGCATGTGAGTAAATGAGAAAAAAAAATGTGAATGAAAATGGAAGAGAAGAAAATTAATATGCAAACTTAAAAAAGAGGAATCCTCAAATACACCTTAACCTGTCTATCTGACTGTTCATATGGATGACAGACAGCTTAAAACTGTGCTGACTACATCTATTTTTTGAAACTGTTTTTTTCTGCTTTTCATCTTATTTGCCTGTGCTGCGATACTCATACGCCAAGAGTCGTAGAATGTCAATGACTGTGACTCATACAGATCCATTGATTTCAGGATGATTGCACAAGGTATGTTTGGGTGTCATCCTCTCACCACACATGAAGGACTACAGGAAGGAGGTTGTTTTTATGGTATGAAAAGACCATTGAAGACAAGACCCCAACTATACCTGTTTGATAGCAAGGCCATTTCTTCCCAGCTCCAGCCCCTCAGTCAGTTTGGACAGTGAGTCATCTCCTGATGACATTATAAAGGTGTATTTCACACCCTTTTGTTGAAATTAAAACTGTTACTCCAAAGCATTTTTTAAAAAAATTATACAATTTGTTTTAATTTCTTGCAGTATTAACCCTATTGTCTCTCAATTTTATTGGGCGACAGCCTCAAACATAAATTTTGATGTCGGGGTAGTGGTGGGGCTGAATGTGCAGTCAATGCCAAATAAACAGAGTACTAGCAGCACTGACAGGTAGAGCGTTGCAGCTTAAATAGTATATCAAATTAGCAAGGTGTGTTTCATAGCAATTGAGGAGAATGAATCCTTTCATGTCAGTATATCATGCATGGGTGTGCAGCTGAAGTAAAGCCATTTTGCAGGTAGTGCTCTATTTTCTAATGTAGAAACATGAGCATTATAGACACGTGGTAAATTTTGGCAAATGTGGTAACTGCTGTACCACCTCTGAGGCAGCAGTCAGGGTAGGAGTTTGTAGTAGTGGGGTTTGTAGTCAAGGTCAAGTCGGTAGGGAAGTTCATGGGTGTAACAACATGGTATTATGTTTTGTATGCCACTGACAACTGGGAAAGGTAAACAGCAGGAAGTCAAAGTTAGCAGCTAACTCAAAGAGAAGGAAGTGCAAGGTCTGGAAGGTGGTTTTCTTTTGAATGGAGGATGAGACAAATTGTAATTTAATACGAAACGTAAAATATTGTAAATCATAAAATTATTTGCAAAACAATGTCCTGCTTGCTTGATGTACATGAAAAATATCAATCCAGATGAGCAGTTGTTATTTATATCTCACTATTATTGTAGTTTATTCAAGTAATTTGATTTGCTACGCAACTAAAAGTGTAGTAAATCTAAGAGAAAGCTTTTACGAAATGTGGTTAAACTATGAGTTTAATTACTCTCTAGTCCCAAACACTGCTGGGAAGAGCCTCTCTTTGGGATCTCCCTGTGGGTTTCTTAGACTAAAGGGATCCTGACAGAACTGTAATTTAGGAAATGTCAGCATTTCTTCTTGCAGAGATAATGGTCTCTTTAAGAGAATGAGGGTTTCGTTGGGGAGCCCTACCAGAGGACATCTTCTTTTTGGCATCCAGTTTCCTGTAGTTGGGTTTACCGGCGTGTTGACAAGATGCCAAGGGCATAATGTTATGACAACATTGTAAACACAAGCAAGCAATGCCCCTTCCTTTCCCTGATATCAGTCAAATCAAATCAGTTTCTCCAGCTGGCTGTGTTGCCAAAAAAAAAAAAAAAAAACACCTTACAGTGATTTAGACACCTGTACACACATGGGAATTATCGGCTTGAAAAAAAAAAAAAAAGGCAGATCGAGGGAAAAAAACCCCACTGTTTTACAGTGCAAGTGTGTAAAATGGAGCTCATTTATCACTGCTGTCTTATTTTGTATTGCCAAGAATCAGATAAAAGAAGGGCCCTGGTAGCACCCTGATAACCTAAATTTCACTTCCATCTATTACACTCATACACAGGAAAGGGTAAGAAGATACAGCAAAGTGCATATATTGTGGGTGGAGGTAATTTTTTTGGCATCATAAAACAAAAAGAGTCACCTTCAAATCTATACCAGAATTGGAAACTTCGGGGTTGGACAGCTGATCAGACATATAATAAAGGTGATCTGGAGAGAATGGTATATTCATTAGACTATAGATACAATTTAAGTAATGGCATCCTTTAAAAAAAACACAGCAATTTGTCACACATAAAACCTAGAAATGAAAAAATTGGTCAAAGTACAAAGCTGTGTTTTTTTTAAAAAGACACTCACTAATGGGTAAACATACATGAGAGGCATTTTTGAAGTTGCTGCTGTTTCTCTTGCAGTATCATTGGTACATAGTGGAAATTTTACATTTCAGGTGACAGCAAATGTAGTTAATATGAAAAAAAAGAATTCTGAGAATTTAAAAGTTTTATTTTTTTAGGATGGTTCTTAAAATTTTTTACTACTGTAAAGTTTTCCAATGTTGTCACCAATTTTATACCACACATTTTCATGTCATGTACTTTTTGGACCAAGTAACAAAGTGCCAATATACCTAAGTATCATAATATAAATAATTGATATCAGTATTGATTAAACACTGATACCTATTCCCTGAAATAATAGTCATGGCACCACCAAAAAGCACTTTCTACATACAATGTCATGTTTTTCTTTTTTTTACGTCCTGCTTCAAAGCGGTGATGGATTGTAATAGTCAGTTTTAGTGTGTTTGTCTGTCCCTCCGTCAGTCAGTCCGTCGGTCCATCTGTCCATCGGTCCGTTTGTCCACTAAATATCTTCACAACTGTTGCAGATGAAACCAAAACACGTTACCTGGGCGGCAAAGGGGATGAAAATGAGATGATGACCTTGACCTTGACAAAAGTAGGTCAAGGTCCAATTTCAGCTTTTGTACATTCAGGAACCGGATAAGATAGAAAGACGAGGGAGAAGGTCAATGTGAGTAACCCATAGATCAAACCTAGTGCTTTGATCTGTGAAAGTAAGTCAGAGCACTAGCTTTGAGCTTTGACCTATACAAGTAGGTAAGGGTACAATTTTAAATTCAGTGGTTTCGTGGGATCTTGCAGTCTGTGACTGCCTTGGTTCTAGTTTCTCTTGCATTTGTCCAAACCAAATGTCTAAAATGTTAAAATTGTACTTTTGTGTCACCATGACTCCATTTATAAAAGTAAATTTACAGATTTTCCATAGTTCTGCCCCTGCTAAACACCTCAAGGGGAATTGTTGTTGGGAAAATCACATTTAACACATTCTGTTATATAGTCCTGTCTTAACCATCGGTACTTCCCCATTCTGGATGGATTGCAACATCTTCACTGTCCTTGAATGAAGGATGCAGTCCCATCACACACACACACACACACACACACACACACACACACACACACACACACACACACACACACACACACACACACACACACACACACACACACACACACACACACACACACACACACACACACACACACACACACACACACACAGTGCTGAATGAGAATTAACCTGCAATGTTTTACCACTGATAAGAGATGGAGACAGACATGTGAACACACTCACCCAAAACACACATCAGGGAAGTCTCATTGACTTTTTCATTCTTTCCATCCACACCCCCACCAATCTATGTCTGCCTCCTCATTCGTGTTGTGCTTGTTAACCTTCTAAAACTAGTGGAGAGAAATTCCTTAGAAATCGACAGAATGAAAAAACATTGGCTTAATGAGAGCAAAGATGGACTTACTTTCCATTAAGCAACCAGAGGTAAGTGAAGTATATGCTTGTAGCAAAAGAAAACAAGTTGTTTAGCATTGTTTTTTCTTCCATCTGGTTATGTAATGAATCTGCTTCTCCTTAGATTCAGTAGAGAGAAGCTGCACCATTCAGACAGGCATTGAGGACAGGGATGTCATACCTATGCTCTATTTTTCTTCTTCATCTTCTCCTGCCTATTCCTGCTTTTCTCTTCCAGAACCTTGAGGATTCCTGAACAATTATTGAATATAACTCTCATGGAAATCTTTTCTTTATACAGTGTATTCTGGATAAAAATATGTCATGCTCTCGATTGGACAGTGAATGAATGAAAAGTCATGACAAAAGCAAAAAAACTAAAAGCAATAGCTACATCACTGTAATCTTTATCGGTTATGTTCACATTGTGAATTCAAATGAGCTGTGATTAATATTTTGGAGGTAAGGGATAATATTCGATATAAAAGGTGACAAAACCTAAATTGTATGAGCATATCCCAGTATCTTTCATAAACCTGTGTTTATATACAGGTATGATAAGAAAAGTGTAGAGTAATTAATTAACTGTGGAAGTTGTCAGGACTGGGTGACGTTTGTTGATGAAGAAGAGCTGGGGGAAAAAATTACAGTGGAACGACAGGGAGGACTGATTGAATAGAAAACAGATTAAATAGTTCACTTAACTGGAGAACAGCAGAGAGAAGTTGAGAGAGAAGGTGACAAATGACAATGATCAACAGGATTTATACTGCTGCAGGTCTCTAGTGTCTTCTGTAACTACAAGGTTTGGGTAAAACGTTAATTTTATTTGTAAATCAAAATCCTGTTTTGATCCAATATGACCCACATTTCTTTCAGAAATAACTACCTGATGAATATTTTTTTTAACTCTATAAAATAACAATAGTTATTTACTCTTCTAGACTTTAGTTAGTTTTATATCCTTCAGGAAACCGAGAAAATGGTTCATCCATTAAATCCATTTAAATTTGCTTTTATAGATCAAATGTTTATTTTTAACTCTCTTAACACCTTAAGAGGTGTTGAGAGTAAAGTTTGTTTTAGTGTCAGTATACTGTAGTTTACCCCATTAGAGCTGCTTGTCAAATCCCAACCCTTGATCAGACAGATTATGCTGGGCTACGTGTAATGCCTGTATGACAAGTAGAGACAGAGAACAGATTGTTCTTGGATATAAACTTGACAAGAGAATGTCAGCGAAATACAGTCAAAGAAATTTACTTTGCAAGACATAGTTTTAATAAAACACAATGGGAGATGAGATCTAATAATTTCAGTACAAAGAGTTACAGTAATTGAAGTCATAATATTTGAGTGCTGCACAATGTATTACCCAGTTGTGTTATGTAAGTGAGAATTGTAGTTTTATTGGACTCATTTCGTTATCACCTATAGTTAAGTTTTTTAAACTTTAAATTTTTCTAGACCCAGTGGCAAGAGTTAATAGGGACAATTTACACATACCAAATTTCTTGTGATTTTTTTGAGAGGATGATTCAGTGAACTCCATCATTTGCACACTACGAAGTTTAAATTAAAGCAAATGAAATAATTTCTTTGGTTGGCTAAGGGTGCTTAGTCATCTTTATTTTCCTCATTGCTATTTTTATTTCATCTTGAACAAAGAAACAAGGAAATTAAATATCCAAAACTTGGAAAGAAAAATAAATAATATAGTTATCACACTGAAATCATATATAAAATTATAAAAATATAATACAGTCATTATATGCATAGTACATTAATTGTAGTACTGCTATTTTTGTACAGGAGGCCTCTTTATTTAGGGTTTCCTACAGTCTCCCGTGTTTTTCTTGTAGCCTGTTTCTGAGGTCTGTTAACAAAAGTGAATATTTTCTTTGTTTATTAAATTCTAAAATTTGAGAAGGAATTTTTACATTAAAAGCAGCAGAGTTACCCTGTTCATGGCCAAGGGCTCTGAAGAGCAAAGAGGCTCAAAAGAGCAAATCATTACTTTTGAATTCATATTCTACAAATTAGAAAATTAGAAACATTTTTTTCTTGGCCTTTTGTTGGCCTGGTGGCTTGGCAGACAAGAATAACAATAAGAGAAACCCTGGTTGCCTGAATAACTGGACTCAGTTTTTAAGGATAACAAATTGTATTATAAAGTAACTCACCATCTGAGAACATTTAATCACAACCCAATATTCATCACTACACAAAAACAATTTTTGGGGTAGGGTGGAGATGAGATAAAGTGGATGTATGATGACAACAACAACAACAAATAAATTATAAAACAAATTATTGAGGGTGCACCTTATAGTCCAGTGCGCCTTATAGTGCAGAAAATACTGTACTCATTTTAAGACCTGATTTTCATCTCAGTGGACAGTGACAAACTGTTTTATTGTAAAATATTTGACAAGCAACCAAAGTCTCTTCTCACATTAAATTATACACCTTCCACAGCGTGACCCATTTTCAGCCATGTTCACTTGAAGGTGGGGCAATTATGTTATCCTCTTTATCTAAATGTGGAAACATAAGAATACTCGCAGATGAACAACTTTTTGTCTTTATTACAGGTTCTCTGACACAATACCATCTAACATTACAGGTAATATGACTGCAGACCCATCTGTCTGCTGTCAGCAGAAGTACTGACATCAGAACAATACAGAGAGTTGGGATCGGGAGTAACTTACCCAAGAACAGCTCATGACGTGTGGAGTTTGGTGGTCCTGCCTTCACAACGGTTACCACGCCGTCTATTCTGCTACACAACACAGGAAGTTCTGAAACCATGACTGGACAACAGTCCATTTCTTTACTCTAACCTCCTCCCTAAGACTTTCACCTTTCACCAGTAGGTTTTCAGTCCACTCAACCACTGGTCCATCTCCCACCTTGAATCACTGAGAAGAGTCCAGTACAACCATACTGTCATCCTTAGAAGATTTTCAGTACTTCCATTTCATGCAAATAGCTATTCAAAGGTTCTCAACTTCATTTTGCTTTTTGAGGTATCACATTTCTCTGTTTTGAGAGTCAAAGGTTTCCTGAAGATGTAGCACTGAAAACTGTTTTGTCTCTGGCCTTAATGTCCCAATCTGTTTCAGCCTCAAGCAAAGAACTCTAGCATACATTCCACATCTCACTTCCCCTGCCGTCTGTCTGTCTGTCTGTCTTTCTCCGTGTGCTCCTCCTGCTGCTCCTCCTCCATCTTTGCTGGTTTGCTGTAGTGACTTCAGAGAGCCCCTTGTTATCATGAAAGTGGTGGAGGCTGAAACCAGTGCCTATAAATAATTCTGCTCTGCCAATTTAGAACCTTTAATAATTTATTCAAATTTAGAAAATAAGAAGTCACACCTAAACTAGCTTTTCAAACAATTTCACAATTCATCATGACTTGTCTGTTTAAGAAGGTCAAGGCAGTCACTGTGATGCTTGACTAAAATAAACAGCTAGAGGAAAAAGGTAGCAGGAAAGTAGGAATGTTCAGTGTTCAAAGACATCTTTAACAATGGATTCTCAAGCTGAAGAACAAAGACTGAATCCTCAATGTCAACGACTGAATGAATCAGCAGCCTTACGCTTTACCTTCTCTCACTGCTATAAATGGAACATTCTATGAAACCTAACCTGTAAATAGACTTTTGGATTACTTACAGGCTACTAAAGAATTAAATATTTTGAGACAGGATCTGTCCTTGGTTCTTGGTTCCGTAGTCCCTTGGTTGCTTAGTTGTTGCTTGGTTGTTTTGTCAAGACTCCAGCAAACCCCGCAATCCTCTTCTGCCACCATGGCATGTTTTGTGAGGGCTTTGCTTATACATGGTTAACAAACAGCAAGTTTGAGGAACATAAAATTTAAAGCTGACTTTTTTTCTTACGTGGTTGAGCAGTACTTGAAATTGTGGTTATAAATTAGTCAAATGAACATTTCTTAACACAATATTCACATTATTATGTTACAAATATAGAGGATGAGGAAAACAGGGCAACCTGGTGTACAAGCAGGTGTGTAATTACTCTTGCCCAGGAGTTCTTTAGAGCTCTGCTCTCTTCCATTCTGTCTGATCTTCAGAGGAAGAGAGAGATAGCTCAACATACTCGGCTGATTTCTGATGAAACGTGCAGATAGTGGCCATTGCTCTAATTGAAACAAACAAAACATGTCATACATGCAACACACTCTCTTTTCCTCTCTCTCTCTCTCTCTCTCTCTCTCTCTCTCTCTCTCTCTCTCTCTCTCTCTTTTTCTCTCACTATCCCTCACACACACACACACACACACACACACACACAAACACACACACGCACGCACACATACACAGCAGATGCTCACACACCAGGAGACACTTCATGCAGATTTTTTTTACAGGTTCAAATTGCAGGAGTCCTCTTGAACTGTCAGTCTATAACTCTGACTCAGCTAAACTTTAACATCAGACACGTCAGCCAACCTGTGGTTTATAGCCTGCACCTCTGTCTCGGTCTCTGTGTCTCTCTTTGACACTCTCTCTCTCTCTCTTGCTCTCACTCTCTCTCTCTCTCTCTGTCTCTCTCTGTCTCTCTCTAGCTCTCTTCAATAAGATGGATTAGTTGGCCATGCTAATCTATCTATTAATTTCATCCAGCAAATAGAAAATACCTGGGTGGTGTACATGCTCTGTGAAATCTGAATTTGCATACTGACTCTCCATTTTACAAGTCGCTGCTGTAGAGTTAATGACTAAAGTCACGATCAACATGATTTGCAATTTGGCCAGTGTGGACAACTTTACTATACTATGACAGAATCTACCACAAAGTAGTTTGTGATTACAAGGTACAGTGTACCCTCGTTCTTCGCGGTTTATGTGTTGAGACTGACTCAATCTGAACAATCAGACTTAAAAAAAAACCAAAAGAAAAACAAATGTTGATTCATTCACAACAAAATGAGGACAAGATGATCATGTAAGAAACAGGGTTTTAATCCAAACAACAGGGTCAACTATATTTGCTAATGTTATCTTCTTCTTCTCCTTCGGCTTTTCCCTTCAGGGGTTGCCACAGCGAATAAGTTGCCTCCATCTAACCCTGTCTTCTGCATCCTCTTCTCTCACACCAACTACCTTCATGTCCTCTTTCACTACATCTATAAACCTCCTCTTTGGTCTTCCTCTAGGCCTCCTGCCTGGCAGTTCAAAACTCAGCATCTTTCTACCAATATATTCACTATCTCTCCTCTGGACATGTCCAAACCATCTCAGTCTGGCCTCTCTGACTTTATCTCCAAAACCTCTAACATGTGCTGTCCCTCTGATGTACTCATTCCTGATCCTATCCTTCCTGGTCACTCCCAAAGAGAACCTCATCATCTTCATCTCTGCTACCTCCAGCTCTGTCTCCTGTCTTTTCCTCAGTGACACTGTCTCTAGACCAAACAACATTGCTGGTCCAGGAGATGTCTGGTAAGAGTCCACTGCATCATCTCCATACCCCTCTTTTCCTGCCCTCTTTACCTTGCTGTCAGCCTTCCCTTTACAATGCTCTGCTCATGTTAGTCTGCTGCAGCAACGTTGATGTTTAAGCATTCTAGGGGAGTGCAGACACACTCCAAACTTCTTAATGGGCAGGATAAAAATAGCTCAGGCTGGATCTGACTGGGCTGATTCATGCGGCTGTGAGTCATTCAACTGTGCTGCGGTGTGAGGAGAGCAAGTGAACAGAGAGGATACAAAGAAAAATTAAAGTTTCCATGCTTGTATAGATATCAAATCATTGTGAAAATCATCCATTTCTCATCTCACGGAGTGAGATCATTTGTGAAGGGGTCTTCGAGAATATGCAAGTCTGCAGGGGGGCCAGACACAAACCTTTAACTGCATACATTAGGCATTTGCACACAATCACCAGGACTTCAACTCTTGTACTACTGATACATATAAAGTTTATTTTTCTATTTTCTCCCCTTGACCTCTTAATGCAGTTTTTATCTTTCCTTACAATCAATGTCCCCTTCAGCAGTTGTTTGAACTGTTGGTGGTGGTTGGCCTTCACAGCAAAGAAAGAAAGACGTGTGGTGACTAATCACAGATGAGAGATTCACTGATCTAAGCCTTTTTCACATGGTTGCCCCCTTCGTTTCTCTTTCACTTTCACTGTGTATCTATCTGCCTTCTCCCATCCCCTCTCACTTCTTGAACTGAAACAGCTTTTTACAATCATATAATGTTTTGTCTTTCCCCCATGCCCATCATTGCTCTTTCAAAGCTGGCAGAGAAGGGAGTAAATGGACAGAGGCAGAGATAGAAAAAGAGGGATAGCACTTTAAGAAACATGACTCATGGGTGATGTATAGTGGAAGAGAAAAAAAGGGGACCATGGGAAAAAACGGCAGTATTTGGGTTACTGAATTGTAGACAGAACTGTCTTTCCTGCTTTACTAGGCTGAGACATATCGCCCTGTCAGTGACGCCTCAATGGTTGCCTTTGGAAAAACTGTGTGTGTGTGTGTGTGTGTGTGTGTGTGTGTGTGTGTGTGTGTGTGTGTGTGTGTGTGTGTGTGTGTGTGTGTGTGTGTGTGTGTGTGTGTGTGTGTGTGTGCCAATGTCATCTTATATTGTATCACTGCTGATGTATCTGAGGATGAGGGTAGATTAGCTCTGAAATGCCTCAGTAGGTTCTGAAATTAACATGTTATTGAACACATGAAATGTGATTAATTAATGAATTTTAATCACCATTAAACATCATTATCTTTTATACTTGATTGACTAGTAAAAAAGCCTGGACAAATCCAGCCATCCATTCATCCATCTTTTTTCTTGTAGATGAGATGACTGTAATCATCTTGTCTGCAGCTGCTTTTTCCGCTTTGCGGGTGAAGGGTGTGCTGGATCCTAGCCCAGCTGACTATGGCCAAGAGGCAGGGTACACTCTGGATGAGTCACATACTCTGCATAGCAGAGCCACACGAAAGACAAACACGCATTGACAATTTTGATATGACCGAGGCATCTGAACTGCATGTTTTTGGAAGCAGAAAGACGCTGTCAAAGTCAGAGAGAACCCACAGGGAGAACATACAAACTTCGCACTGAAAGGACTTGAAACCTGATCCTTCTTACTGTGAGGCAACATCGCTGATCCATTATGTATTCAAAGGTCCTTTATCATGTTCAATAACCATGTGTATTGTATTGTGTCAATCAAGATCAACTACGGGGGTTTCAGAAGTGCTACCAAAAACTATGACTTCAGTCTTTTTTTGATTAAAATTGAGGAAAAGTCAGTGACTTCCAAGTTTGAATTTCACATAAACAATCAAGGAGTGGCTATAGACTCTAGAAGTCAGACTTCTTTGGAACCCCATTAACACACTGAGGTCCCAAAGAGAACCTTCGCTTGAGGTTACAAAAATTTCTAAAAGCAGTCTGGGGCAGAGGTTTCAGTGATCAAACTCTTTTGTTGTGGAATCACATCCTGATTCAGTTGGTGAGACAGACACCATTGCCATGTTGGAGTAGACTTCAGATTTTCCTTTTAAATCAAATCTATAGTTAATCCACTCAGCCTTACCCTATAGTGTCATAGGATAAGACCGCCAGTGAGCTCCTCCCTCTCCATTTCTATGTTTATGTTCCATAAATACATTTCACTAACTTCTTTTCTTCCCTGTCCCCTCCACCCCTCTTTCTGTTCTCACTCCGTCTCAGTTTGCAGGTCCCCTTACCCGTGTAGCAGCAGAACCTGGACCTGTGACTATTGCTACCTACTGCACATCATCAGCCAAACTGTTGTCAATACTGCTATAGTATGAGCATCTGTAGTTTCAGTATTTCCTGTAGAGCAGCTCTCTCATCAGCAGCTTCATCAGCAACCTAGTCTACCCAGTGTAAACCACTGCATGGATTAATAACTATGTTGTTACATCCCGCTTCAAAGCAGTGATGAATCGTAATCGTCAGTGTTCGTGTGTTCTTTTGTTCGTTCATTCGTTCTTTCGTTTGTCCACCAAATATCTTCTCAATCGTAGCAGACAGAAAGATGAAACAAAGAGCCCATTACTCGGGCGGCAAAGGGGATGAAAATGAGATGATGACCTTGACTTTGAGAAAAGTAGGTCAAGGTCAAATTTCCACTTTTGTACACTCAGGAACCGGATAAGATAGAAAGACGGGGAAGAAGGCCAGTTTGAGTAAGACCATAGATCAAAGCTAGTGCTTTGATCTACCTGTGCACTAGCTTTGATCTATGGTCAAAGCAAGTGCATAGCTTTGATCTACCCTGAAAGGTCAAAGAAATGCACTTGTCAGGTACTACTTTCAGGGTACCCTGACCTACCCTGGAAGTAGGTCAGGGTAAGTCATGGGATGTTGCAGTCTCTGACTGCCTTGTTTTATCTGCTCCTGTTCCTTTATTTCTTTTTGTCCCTCTTCCGGCTGCTTTGTGTTGTAGTCTCTTTGTCAATCTCTCTCCCTCTCTCTGTTTGTTTTTCTCCCTATGTCCATGTTGTATGAGAATAACATTTTGTTCAAGGTTTCTGTCCATTGAAAGCAAGTTTTTTCTTGCCTCTATTGCCAAAGTTGGATAAGAGCAGGTCAGTGGTGTACTTTATCCACATGTATACCTCTGTTTTGTTATGATATGATGCCATACAAACAAAACTGAAGTGAATTTGTTTGTTTGGCCCATTGTCCACCCCTCAACAAATATTCTTTCAAGAATCACATAAGTATCTGCCAAAGTTATTGAAGGGTATACAAAAATACATATGAATATAAAAATAAGAGTAATGAAATATATAAGAAAAAAATGTTTATGCTTGCCTAACCTTTAGTTGAAAGTGGTTCAGTTGCACTGTGGTTAGCAAAAATTATGAAAAAGACCAAATCTTGCATGGTGACAGTGGGACAGATGTATCCCACTGTTTTTCCCCTTGGAAATAAACCATCCATGCACCGAGTTTTGTGAAAATCTATCCAGCAGCTGCTGACAAATTAACCAAACAATGGACACAGGAGACAACATAGCCCTTGCCATGACAATCAATATGGGCTGACGATTAGGACTTCTGTATCTAAAGAAAAGCATCAACAAATAGTATTGGACGGGATTTCTTCGAAGTCCTTGACAAGGTACGTATATGCGAGGGGTTTTCAGAATTTGTGAGTGAGAGGGGCCCAATATGAGGCCCACCTTTCTTCCTCCCTCTCCTTTTTCTTTTTCTCTCAATCTCTCTAAAAGATAAGCTCCACCATCCCCACTTTGCTGTCCCTTTTGAGTATGCTCTACCATTCATCTACTTGACTATCTGACCCATTGTTTTGTGCATTCCCCTCTTCCCCTTACAATGCATTTAAATAGGGTATTTAGAGATTCCAGCTTTCCCATTACTTCACACCTGTATAAAAGTAAACCCAATCCCTCAACAACCCTTTGAAAAGGGAGAGGGCTCTAATTGCTTCAGTAACCACTCCCAGCAGATGCAAGTCAAACACAATGAAGGGAGATACTACAGACAAGCTTAATTGGAGAAAATTATACAAAAACATTTATAAAATATATTTTTTAAATTGCCCTTTAAACAGATTTACATTTCTAATGCTGTAGGCTTTTATGATGTCAATGACAGTAATGGTGATCATTTTTGTTGGTTGTGTATTTCCTGTGTATAATTGCTAGGGAGAGGGAAGTCTGGGCTTCCCTGCTTAAGCTGCTGCCCCCGCGACCTGACCCCGGATAAGCGGAAGAGAATGGATGGATGGATGGATGGATAATTGCAAATCCTGTCAATGTGATTATTTTTCAAACAATAAATCCTGCAATGCTACTTATAAATTATAAATGATCCCATAAATTTGGGTGAGTGGCGGTAAAGATTGTGTTTGGTTACAATATAATGTCCACCTGGCACATGTAGCTACAAAAGACATCAGAGCAAACATGAGGACACACTGCTCCCACCAGCTGACTCTGCCAATGAGGAATCATTAAATCCAACCCCACCCAGCTCACCATCCATCCGTTCCCCCTCGTCCCCACTGCTGGAGTTCACCGACCAAATCTACAATTTTTTCTCCTCAAATTCCACTTTGCCCCCTTAAGTCATGTCTGACCCTAAGCCCACCACCCCCACCCTCTTCAAGACTGCATCAAAATCCTCTTCAGTCTCCTGATAGAAGCTCAGCACAATCAGCTGACTGTAAAATCTGACATGCACTGGGTTTGGGTTTCAAGACAAATACTCCTGACTTTTCCAAGAAAAAGCCAGGGCCCAATGTGTGGGAAGTTTCGTCAATTGATGTCTACGCAGGTAAGAGAAGAACAAAATTTTCCAGAATGGTCCCCATTAGATCAAATTTGATACGTATTCCTTGTCATCCACATTCTGTTCCATAACATGGGAAAGATAGGGCTTTTGATAAATCTAATTTAGCACTTTTAAATGCCAGGTCTTTGGTGGGGAAATCATTTTTAATCAATGATTTTATTACTAAGCACAAACTTGATTTTATGTTTTAACAGAAACTTGGTTAGGACAAGATAACAGTGCAGCAGTTCTTATTGAGTCAACCCCTCCAAACTTCAGTTTCATGAGTGAAGCTACAATGCATAAGAAAGGAGGAGGGGTTGCCATTCTGTTCAATAACAATTTCCAGTGTAAGAAAATATCCTTTGGGAAGTTTGATTCTTTTGAATATGTCGCTCTTCAGTCAAAATTCTCCAATCGAGCAACATTTATAACTATTTACAGACCTCCTAAATACAACACAGAGTTTATTGATGACTTTGCCAAGCTGTTGTCTATTGTGTGCATTGAATATGACTATGTTGTTTTATTGGGTGATTTTAACATTCATGTTGATAGTATGAAAGACAGAAATGCTAGAGAACTCTTGAACCTTCTGGACAACTTTGGGCTTTCTCAGCATGTAACAGAATCCACACATGACAAGGGACATACATTGGATGTAATTATTTCCAAAGGTTTTAGTATTTCGGAGGTTGTGGTGACTGATATTGCCCTTTCTGATCATTACTGTGTTTTATTTAAAACAACCACTCCTGCTAATCTGAACAAGGGTGAAACAAAAGTAGTCAGAAAGCATTATATTAATGAAAAAACCTGTGCATTATTCAGTCAGGCTTTTACACCCTCTCCCAGCCTGCCCTCAGCTTCTGTAGATGATCTTGTAAATGCTTTCAGTTCTGACTTCTTGGCTGTTATGGATTCCATCGCCCCGATTAAGACCAAAGTTCTGTCAGTCAGGGAAAAGCCACCCTGGAGAAATGCCACACTGGTTAAAACCCAAAAAAGAGTTTGTAGACAAGCAGAGCGCAGGTGGCGCAAAACTAAACTCCAGGTTCATTATGACATCTACAAAGACAGTCTTCACATCTACAACCAGGAACTGAAAAATGCAAGACAATCATTTTTCTCCGAGGTTATCAATAGAAACGGTAATAATGCTCGCACACTGTTTTCTGTTGTAGACAGACTGACAAACCCCACAGCATCAGTCCCTTCTGAGCTGCTGTCCAACAAGTCATGCAATGACTTTGTAGCATTTGTCATGGAAAAAATATTACAAATAAGACAAAAAGTAAGCGCCTCTCTCTCAGGGAAAATCATTTTGTCACTTGTGCCATCTTGTTGTCCAGTTCACCTTGTAGACCACACAGCCTTGAAAGAAACAGTTTTAAAGTTAAAATCCACAACATGCTGCCTTGATGTGCTGCCTTCAAACTTTTTCAAAAATGTTTTTAACTGCATTGCTCCTAACATATTACTTATAGTGAATTATTCTCTACAATTAGGGCAGTTTCCCCAGCCTTAAAAAGCCCTTAAAAACTGCAGTAATAAAACCACTTCTGAAAAAGCCCAAGCTGGATGCTTCAATAATAGCTAACTACAGGCCCATATCAAATCTTCCATTTTTTGGAAAAATCATTGAACGGGCTGTTTTACAACAGATTCACAGTTTTATGATGCAAAACAATATTTTTAATGCATTTCAGTCGGGATTTCGACCACATCACAGCCCTGAGTCTGCACTTACTAAGGTCTTAAATGACATTAACATGAATAATGACACCTTCAAAACCACCGTCCTGGTACTGCTGGATCTCAGTGCTGCATTTGACACGATTAATCATAACATCTTGCTTGACAGACTAGAACAGTGGGTGGGACTTACTGGCACTGTGTTAAATTGGTTCAAGTCTTACTTACAGGATAGGGACTTCTTTGTCTCAGTTGGTAGTCATGAGTCAGAGCGGACAAAGATCACATGCGGGGTTCCACAAGGGTTCATTCTGGGACCACTTCTATTTAATATCTACATGCTGCCCCTTGCTCAGATCATGGAATACCACAACATCGCCTATCATACTTATGCAGATGACACGTAACTGTACATTTCAGTGTCATCACAAGACTATAGTCCCTTACTTTCATTAAGCAACTGTATTAAACAAACCAATGAATGGATGGACCAAAATTTCCTCCAGCTCAATCCAGATAAGACAGAAGTGATTGTTTTTGGCCCCAAAAATGAAAGATCAAAGATCAATGCTCACCTTGACCTCAAATCAAGCCAGAAATAATGTAATAATGAATTTTACCAGCCACTTAAAAGCTATTACTAAATCTGCCTATTACCACCTGAAAAACATTGCTCGAATTAAGGGGTTTCTGTCTCAAGAAGACACAGAAAAACTTGTTCATGCTCTCATTTTCAGTAGGATAGATTACTGTAATGATGTCCTTATAGGTCTACATAAAAAATTAATCAGGCAGCTGCAGCTGATCCAAAATGCTGCCGCCAGAGTCCTTGCAAACAGCAGAAAACTGGACCACATCACACCAGTCCTTAAATCGCTACACTGGCTTCCTGTGAGTCAAAGGATAGATTTTAAAATCTTACTGCTGGTCTACAAATCTCTAAATGCTCTTGGACCAAAGTACATGCAAGATTTATTAACTCCTTATGAAGCCTCCAGACCCCTTTGGTCATCTGGGACAGGTTTACTGTGTGTTCTCAGAACCAGAACCAAACAAAGTGAAGCAGCATTTAGTTATTATGCTCCTCACCTTTGGAACAAACTGCCTGAGTACCTGAGATCTGCTCAAACGGTCACTTCATTTAAATCAGACATTTTTGTTCACTGCAGCATTTTCTTGAATTTGTTTTATCTGCATTTTTTTTTAATCAGTGGTTTTAGTTTAAATATTTTATTCTCCTGTTTAATTGACTTTTTCATTTTAATTGTTCTTTTGTTGATATTTTATTGTCTTGTTTTAATCCCCTTTTATCTTTGAATTGTTCTGGTGTTTTGTTGCCTTTGTAAAGCACTTTGAATTGCCTGTGTATGAATTGTGCTATACAAATAAACTTGCCTTGCCTTTAAAAATATAATAACAAAACACAATCCTCTTCACCAAACCCAAACACTCATAATGCGTATGAGATTTCCATACCTTTTTACAGCAATTTCATCATATATAATTTTAACATGTTTCATTGATTCTAGAAGAACATGTCAGGATTTAAGAGAAACATTCAAATTAAAATGATGTGTTAAATTTTAAGAAAAATACCAATGAAAATAATGTTAGGAATATATATGGGGGAAATTTTACCATGAGATGGTATTTACTGGACATCTTTTGCCAATTTCATGAATGTGTCAATTGATACCAGCCCTGCCAACATGTTTCTGCTGTAGCCTAAACCGGATGATAATTTTCTGAAGCACTACTTAAGTGTTGGTAAAGAAGTGACAGCTGGTCGAAATCTCAAGGCTGACTTCATTCAGCATGGGAAGCAAATACAAACTAATATGGGTAGAGGCATTTGAATTGCAGATGCAAAAACATCCCTTGAAAAAAGAGTCTATTTTGCTAAAAAAGAAAGAAAGAAGAAGCTGTTTCCATAAGTGAAATAACAATGAAGCAGAAGACAAGATAAGCTACAACGAACAAGTACACATACTTCCAATCCCTTGTTATTATTAGAGTGTATAGAGATGTTAGCCATCCCTTTTGTTTCGTCTTATACTTCGTGTTGTACTGCTTGTTGCACTGCCTGTGTTGTCCTGCCTGTGTTGTCCTGCTTGTGTTGTACTGTCTGTGTTGTCCTGTGTTGTACTACCTGTGTTGTCCTGCCTGTGTTGTACTGTCTGTGTTGTACTGCCTGTTATACTGTCTACCGTGGGTCAGAAAGGACTGCAATTTCATCTGTGCTGTATGTCGTGCATACATGGTACATTTGACAATAAAGCTGATTTTGACTTTTGACTTTTGATTATGTAAAATGCTTTTAGGATAATTCAGTCCAGGGGTCTCATCTGGCTAGCACCTTGGAATCACCACAGGACAAGCTGGGAAATGTTGGCTAATAGATGTGTGAACTATCTGGTCAAGGATATTTCTACTGCAGCCTCGCATATGTGGTAGAGGGGATATTGAACACTTAATGTACAATACTCGTATTTTATAGTTTTAGAGTTATTTAAATTAATTTATGTAATAATTATAATAACTAGCTTGTGAAACATTTTGAGAAAAAACACGGATTGCGTTCATATCTTTTCTCGTGATTTGGTGGCATATGTGTTTCCACAGTGGGAAATAATACAATTTTTAAATGTAACATTATCTAAAATTATCTAACTATGTATTCTGACTGCCATTTTTATTTGTTTGTTTGATTAATGACAAACCCATGAGCAAATACTCTGACACCGTATAAAAAAATACCGGGCCTGTCCTTTTCAGCACCATGGACAGAGCTCTCACAACAGTGAGTGATAGATAGATAGATAGAGTGAAACACAATACAGTAAATCACAGTAAAAGCTTGCAAGAGAGAGGTATATTGTGTACACGTGTTGGTGACAATGTAGATACCTTACCTAATCGTGGATCATACTGCCTCATCTGAACTTCTTCCACATAGTCTGCTGGGAACCAGCCAGTCCTCCCTTTCACTGTGCCTTCCCAGAATCCTCCTTCCCCTATACTCAGAACTGTCACACAGAGAAAGGGTAGTAAGCAACTCAGTTAGTCAAATATTATATCGTCATAAAACAATCCCAGATGTCATCATTATGTGGAGCATGTAGAGCCCTGAAAAAAGCACAGACTAACAAAGGGCTACATGACAGAGTGAACAATTGTGGTTTTTATGTTCTGGGTTCATGAATTATAATGGAACGTGGAAAGGAAATGGGACACAGAAAAAAATTTTGTTTCACAAATTCATATATAACTGTATGTACATGTATAACTGTACTGAGAAAATATCGGTCTGTACCTAATGTACCATACAGAGGTGCTTAGGGAAAATGGATTTTATTGTCTTTTATTCCTGGTCAAGATTTTATACAGAGACCCAAAAATACAGAGGCAGACTGAAGTATTCAAATGTAAAAGGAAAATGTAAAAAAACAAAAAAACAACCCAGATAAAGCTCAAGAAAGGAAGCATAAAAGAGGAAAGACAAATGGTTAAAGAGAGCAAAGGGGTAGGAAGGACAAAGTAAGATTCCTTTTAAGTTCCGCTGTGGTAATTAGAGACAAATGTGGAGTTGATATTGATCTTCCCTGAAGGACTACAGGCAGCATGCTCATTTATTACACACACACACACACACACACACACACACACACACACACACACACACACACACACACACACACACACACACACACACACACACACACACACACACACACACACACACACACACACACATACACACACACACACACACACACACACACACACACACACACACACACACACACCTCTGAGATCTCCTGCTGGAACTGAAGCTTTGCCTGAACAAGCCCTTCTTCTCAACTGGTTGCTGGGATACAGTGGTATGATGTTGCAGTCAGTAGCCTGCCTGCTAAATGATGTCTTCCTTCAAACTATAGTCTACAGTGATTCAATCTGGGGCACGAGAAACAGCCAACTAAATTTGATCCTAAGTGACTGATGGCAAAATATCAAATGTCGACCAATATATTATTTTTCTTGAATAACTTTAACATTTCACTATGACAACATATAATTTCTTCTAACATAAAATTCCATCCAATTGTCAAAAAAAGAGTTTGATCAGCCATCTTAGAATCAACCATGTACTGTATCTTCAGATTTTGTCCAGGGTTGGGGTATGCGTGTTTATTGACTTTCTCCTGTTCCAAAAATAACGGCACTCAGTACACAGAGGATACATGGACTGATCCCCCTCTCTGATCTCAGCTTAACACAACTTTACCCTGCCTGTCTCCTGAGCACAGACTCCCACCACCTCTTTTCTGTTTAAGCTCTTTTCTTGTCCTCTTATACCTTCCTTTTCCTTAGTCTTTACTGTGTCTCAGAACGATCCCGCCCCCCTCCCTCTTTGTCTCTGCCAGAGCGCCTGCCTTTACTATAATGGTGTCCCTGCAGGACACGAGTGCTGTTTGTCTTCCTGGTTCTCCATTGACTGAAATGAAGGACAATTTGATTGATTTTAGGATGCCCTGACTCACTTCTGTCACCCCCTTATGACCGCACTACTGATCCATTTCTTTTCCTTGACAGATACTCCTTGCAATAATGGACAGAACTGACCAGTGAAGGTGTAGCACTGTAAGGTAAATATGTGATCTCTGACACCTAAAGTATCCATATACAGCTTCATATTGGATATATTTGGTATGAAGTATAAATAAACTTGGAAATTAACCTTAAATACACTCTGGTAGTCTATAAACCATAGTCAAGACGATTACCAGTGAAGGTAGGTGAAGTGCAAACGCTACCAAAAAGTAATTTAACTTACGACATAAAAAATAATTTACTACACCTTCTTGAGCCTCCAAGTACAAAATAGTCCTTAGCTCAATTTAATACCTGGCACAAGTAATAACTGCCTGCATGTGAATAACATGGCCACAGAGCAATAAAGAATGGATGACCAGAGTAGATTCTCTTTTTGGTGTTGGCATGACAACTGTGTGTCTGAATCAGATGTGTGCCACAAGAGCTAAGTGGCAGAAAGGAAGTTACAAAGTCCATATCTGTTCAAGAGGATTCACAATATGTGTGCCATATTTATATTGTCCAACTGGAACACTTTGAGGCCACTGTCATTTGGGAAGTTACAGCTGTTAGCTGACGGAGAAATACCAAATGAGTTAATTTTTGACAAGAATACACTGAGTGAGGCTGGTGACACTGAGTAACAATGGGCAGCTTGAATACTGTATGTCACAAACAAGGGAGGGAGCAAACCCCAAAGCAAATTTGTTGAAGGAGTCATTCCTGAATTCCACAAATACAACTGCATATGAGAAAATACAGACTATTCATTGCAATTTTCTGCCATATGAAAACAAATGTGATTTTAAGTTATATTAGCTTATCCACTCTGAGGACTACTATGAAGTTACATTGTGATATAAATTTGTTTTAGACTAGAAAGAATATGATGACCATGAAAAGAGAACAAACTAACTTTGGACATTTGACAGTTACCTTTGATGATCTTAGAGGTTTCTGGGAGATCTTCACAAATGCATTATTATTTTATTGTTTCATTTTTGCAGCAATGTTTGAAAAAGATCTCATCTACCATCTGGAAATACATACAGTGCATACAGGTGTCTGTGTTTGAAGACTGACAGTCAAGTTGTCTCTTGCAGCCAAATCATAGCCTGTCAGGATAGTGGGATCACACTGTCAGTGCCCAGCTGAACACCAGAAGTGATTTAATGACTGAAGAAGATTTTAACAAGTGCCTTCAATACCTGAAGATATTCCTAAAAAGGATATTTTTCAATGCATAGGTAGGAGAAAGGGACATAAAACTGGCTTTTGTTCACAATGAAGGGGCAGAGCAGGATGTACTTCCTGAGGAGGCTGGCCTCCTTCAACATCTGTCCTAAGCTCCTTCTCATGTTCTATCAGTCCGTAGTCTCCAGTGTGCTGTCATACGCCATTGTGTGTTGGGGTGGGGGGGCCAGGAAAAGAGATATGGACCGTCTGAACAGACTCATCCGCAGAGCGGGCTCAGTGGTCGGGCTGAGCCTGGACTCTGTGGAGACAGTTCTGGGGAGCAGGACCATGTCTAAAATTAAGGCTATCATGAACAACACCAGGCACCCCCTACACACCACCTTCTCCCAGCAGAGAAGCACCTTCAGCGGCAGACTGCTGTCACACAGTGCCTCCACAGAGAGGCTGAGGTCCTCCTTCGTGCCCCGTGCCATCAGGGGGTACAATGACTCTCTCAGGAGGAGCAGGGGGGTGGTGGCGAGATCAGCACGGGGCTGAAAATGGATTTAATTTATATATATATATATATATATATATATATATATATATATATATATATATATAATTTATTTATTTATTTTCTATACTGTTTTATATTTTAATTCAATTTTATACTGTTTAGATTTTATTTTATACTGTTTATATTTTAATACTGTAATATTTTTAAATTTTATACTGTTTATATTTTAGTTATAGTTTAGTATATAAGTCCTGTTAGTGCTGCATGTGTCTGTCAGTGTAATGTATGTCTTGTGGTATGTCCTGTCAGTGTTTCCTTTTCTCCTGGTGTTTATCCAGTATTATTTGTTATGTAATGCCTGAGCAGTGGATATATGCAATTTCCTCCGGGATTATTAAAGTATCTATCTATCTATCTATCTATCTATCTATCTATCTATCTATCTATCTATCATTTTAATTTCAGTTTTAGAGTTGGATTCTTAGGTCAAAATGAAAGAATGTAATTTCTCATTATGGATGTCTATAAACACCTACAAATAAATGAGTGTTAGCTTAAAAGATGTATGAAACATCCTGTAGGAAGTAGATTTCATGCAGATATGAATGGATGCTGCCTGTTAAAAAAAGTCACTTCAATGTAAAACTGTTATTTTTTCCCATTGAAACTAATACACAATTGTCAGGGTGCAGGAAAATCACTTCACATACAAAAATAAAAAATGGACAACCAAAATGGGCCACTTCTATTCTAAAAGATGTTGGTTGGAAAGAAGATTCACCCACTGATTTTGTCAAAATGATATAATAAACCAGACCCAAAGCCCAACTGAAATGACGAAGGACAATGGAAAACTGAAAACTGGATATATATATATACTGTATATAATATATATATATATATATATAACAAATTCAACTGAGGTATACACAAAAATACAAAACAGACTCTTGTGAGACACACGGTACAACTCAACTGAATAGAGAAGGCTCAAGCTCAACAAGACTGATCACCATCAGCTGAGTAGCATCACAGGTACAGTCTATAGCTCCAGATGAGCAGGAGACATGACCTCTGTCCATAACCTAAACAATAAAAATAAAGCTTTGTTCGACTCTCTACGAAGGTTATCCTAAGGCGTTTAAATCAATCCACTGGACTTGCAGATAGTTACCTGAAGACTTTTCACCTCTCATCCAAGAAACTCCTTCCGTTCTGATGGTGGTTGTGGTATGCGGTCTTGCCTTAGCTTGAAACCTCTGTGAGGTGTGGTCATTGCTTATCATATTCCAACACTCATGGGTCAAGATCAGAATCCATGCGGTGCAAACCTTCACAAACACATGAGCTCTCTGGACAGCACCATAAAGTTCACCAGAGAAGATGTAAAGGACAACAGTTTGCCCTTTTTAAACAGGTGATGTTCACATACAATAGGACAGAGGTTTGAGTGTTGGGGTGCACAGGAAACCATAACACATGGACGAGAGGTCAAACATCTTCAAGGAACTTTCTACGAGTCCAGTGGATTGATTTAAACACCTTTGGATAACAATGACCTGGATGAATGAGAACTTTCACAGACATCTCGAAAAAAATTCTATTGGGGCTTAACTGAATAACATTTCACTACATTATGCAACCAAAACTCCAGCTGGGCACCACATTCTCACTCTGCTGCATTAACAACTAGTAAAACCTGTCATTACTCAGTCACTGAAGAAGTGGGTTACCACACATGGATTCATAATCACCTCGGCAGAATAGCCAGTGAGAGCAAAGACACAGGATATGTTGACATGCCTGAACACAAACATCACTGCACACGGCTATACAGTGTTGCTATGTGTACCTTTTTACATTGATACCAGTTGCTTCCTCTAGAACATCACCAGTTTGTCTTGGGTTAATTCTGCTGTGAGAAAATAGATGGACAGATGATTTTGCTGGACGCGTGTTCCGCAGACATATTGTACAATATATTTATAACTAAGTGTAAATCAGAGGTCTAGGGGTCATATACTTATACTAGGGGTCATATAGGGTTAAATACCCACCATGTAGTCTACATGTTGAAGTCTGCTTCAACATGTAGACTGGGCAAGATATTGAATGCCAATTTTTTCCCAGAGGCTGTTCCATTGGTGCACAGGTGATCGTGTGAATTGTTATTGCTCCTGCTGAGTAGGGTTGCCTTGTCTGTCACTGTATGAATGTGGGCTTGGTGAATGCTGAATTGTGCTGTAAAGTGCTTTGAACAGTCAATGGGAGTGGAATGACGCTGTATAAACACAGTTCATTTAGCATTTAAAATGTGGAATTGACTGTGCTGTGCAGCTGCTTCAATTTCAAATACTGATCTTACACTACATTGTCGATCTCAATGTGATGAAATGCCACTGTCATGGCTCGATGCAGAATCGAGTCACAAATATAATGTTCCTGTTCTTTCATAGCGATCCATCCATTTGCTTGAAGATGAGATAATAGAATAGCATGGCCTTGAGCCACTTTTCTGCCTTACGGGTCACGAGTGTTTCTGGACACTATTCCAGCTGGCGACGAGCGAGTGGCGAGGCATGCCCTAGATGCATTGCCAGCACATTGCAGGGCCACACAGAAGACAAACAACCGCTCATATTTCATGTTGTTTGAGGTTTGAGGAAGCTGTAGAACTGGGAGAAATTCCACACAGTCACTGGGAAAACATACAAACTCCACACAGAATGGACTCAAACCCAGAATCTTATTACTGTGAGGTGACAGCACTACCTGCTGTTCCACCTTGCCGATATTCTTTTATATCCTTTGTTAAATTAATCATAAGCATTCACATTTAACTGCAATTTCAGTATATCAGTTGGTTCAATGTCCAATTTCAAATTTGCAACATAGCTAGTTCAATGCTAATAACAAAATGATAATATCCTCACTTTTCTGATCAAATTCAGTCACTTATCTGATGACTGTTAAATATGCAATATCACTTTTCTCCTTTGATCCTCTTGACCAGAAGATGTTTTGCCTACTAAATTCTTTCATTCACTCATTTTCTTATAGATGAGATAATAAGTAATTTTCTTCAGCAGCTGATATGGGTGTGGATCGTGGGTTTACGCTGGACTCTATCCCATATGATCACGAGCGTAGGCCATGTACAACCCCGGATAGGTTGCCAGTTTATTGCAGGGCTACATAGAAAAAAAAAACACCCATTCACAGTCACAACTACGGTCAGTTAGATGTGGGAGGAAGCCGAAGAACCTCGAGCGAACCCACACAGACATGTGAAGAAACTCTGTATATATATACACACACACACACAAAAATAAATAAATAAATATATACAGACATATATACTGTATATATATATATATATACACAGTGCGCCCTCAACACTCGCGACTTTACTTCATCGCGGACTTTTGGTAGGCAGTCATGTGATACCGCACGCGCATTCTATTGGCTGAGGGCATCTGGAAGTGTGCTCGGTTCCGTGGGTCTCAGACTAACTTGATACACAAAAGGGCTTTAAACAGTTGAAAAAAAAAAAAAAAATATATATATATATATATACACATACACACATGTGTGTATACTGTATATATTCATACAGTATGTATAAATATACATATATACTGTACGTACAAAGTGTACTTTGCTGCTGATGTTTTTTTAAATCATGAAAACAAGCAATCAACAGGGCTAATCAGAGCTAAATCTTTTAGGATAATTATTGGCCCTACAAGCCTAAATTCCAAACAATTAAAACATTTTAAATAAACCTTAAAAGACAGAACATTTAATTTTTGGAGCCAGCAATGATGTGGAGGTTTCAAAACCATGGATAAGGGCCGATCACACAAACATGGCAAGAGGGTTTGGCCTATTGCATACAATCAGTAGAACATAACATTAACACTGCATAGATTTAGATTTCACAAAAAATACTTCAGAAAATATTGAACTAAGTGAAAAGTTTGCTCTGATGTCAGGTTTCATGTGGCCATTTTGGCTTTCCTGTTGGTGCGTCATCTCTGCAAACTTCTGAGCAGAGAACAAACACACATCTGGCTCAATATCAGTGATTAAAAAATGACTGTTCAGTGAGGACACATTCATTCTGTTGTGCTCATAAGTAAAAATGTGATTCAATAGAGGTAGAGATATAAAAACATGAGGGGGGATGATCCCTCCCATCCCCCTAACAAATCACACACACTGTGTGTATGTGTGTGTGTGTGTGTGTGTGTGTGTGTGTGTGTGTGTGTGTGTGTGTGTGTGTGTGTGTGTGTGTGTGTGTGTGTACTTTTGGACATGCCTGTACCTATATAATTTTTCCCTTGGTCTAGTCACAGCAACTGATTTAAAAATAGCATCAGTGAGCATGTGGAGCTATTTATACTCCTCACACACCCTGTCTGCAAGCTTCAATGCATCCTTACTTAAGTGGTGTGTGTGTGTGTGTGTGTGTGTGTGTGTGTGTGTGTGTTTATATGACAGAATACCTCATTTTATTTCTTGTTATGATTTGTTCTACTGCTTTGAGCTGACTCATTCATTTTTTTTTGCCTTCTCTTACTGTGTATTTCAGAGTATGCGAAGTTGCCACACAAAGACACACATGTATACTTACAGAGTAAGTGCAACTTTCATGAAAGATTGGGTGTCAGGAAAGGAGTACACTTGAAATAACAAAAATAAACAATTCTCACAGGTAATACCGGAGCCATGAAACTCCCGAGTTTGCCTACAGGAACACGCAAAGGCTACAGTTTTACTGAGAAACACCAACGGCGTTCCGCCACTGATACATTCACACTAATTCAGGCAGGCATTGAAAAAATACTCGCAAAAGCCAAAATACATCTTGATTACCACAAAAGGCTGGAACAAGTCTGGAACAAGAACAAAAAAAACTGTGCCTCATCAGTTCTGCTATCATGAACCAAATGTAAATATTAGAATTATTGGAGGAGGAATACAATAAAAATATAATATTTGTGTGATTATTTAACTTCTTAACTTTTTTCAGAACACCTGCTTTTTCAATTTCTCATGGTGCTGCATTCTAACCTTAATGCTTTCCAATTTACTGTTCCACACTAATATACTGTACATTGGTTGTCAGTTCTTCACTTTTTAACTTAGTCCTTAGGCAGCAATTAATTATTCAGAAAAAAATCATCTTTACAGTAACAGAAAGTAAATTTTACAGATGCATACAAGAGATACAATAGCATAAGAAAATTGATGGATCAATGGATGGATGAAATGGATCAAAAGGATGACAGCAAGTAGTTGGACTTGGAAAATATGAAGGTTGTTGTGCTGTTGTTAATGTGCTTACACAAAAAATTAAATAGTTGTAACCAGAAGCTATGTGACGAAACACAGGAGGACTTAATTTTCAGAATTTTTTTGTTGCTGCTCCCTGCTGTTCGCTTCATGCCCAGGGCTCTGCATCTCAGTTTCCTCCGTTTCTCCTAAGTATACAGTCACATTTCTGATCAAGAGGGTTAAGGAGCGCCAGCATCCAACAGTTTCATAAATGAAGTTAATGTGCATTAACATTTTTGAATTTTATAAGCATTGAGATTATACAGAACATGCTGAGTCAGTCATCTCTGAATATAAAGTACATATCTCAGCCTACATAGTGTGTGTGTGTGTGTGTGTGTGTGTGTGTGTGTGTGTGTGTGTGTGTGTGTGTGTGTGTGTGTGAAGGTGTGCAGAGTATTCCATTAACCAGAGTGGAGCTGTTATTAGATTTGGATCCCTACACTCTTTATTAAACCTCAGTTCAATTCAGTGTAATAGAGAGGGCCAAGTTTCATCTTTATGAAACAAGAAGGGAACAACCAGACACATACACACACACACACACACACACACACACACACACACACACACACACACACACACACACACACACACACACACACAAAGGAACAGACATTACTGTGTACAGCGGTGCAAGAGGGATGTTCATTGTTTCTTCTAATATAGAGACAAGAGAATGCATGCAAACATTCTGGACGGAGACCAGGATACGTGAAATGTTACAGGGAAAGTGAAGGTGATAGTCAATTAAGAAGGTGATTAGAAAAATTTGAAAGAGTGTAAAACCATAACTGAATGAAGTAGTGAACCAATAAATACTCAACTCCTCTGAGGGAGGAGGATGGGCAGGAGGTAATTTTGCTTAAAAAAAGGCCCAAAAAAATATGAAGACAATGAAAATAGGTTTTATGTGAAAGACAGCAGACAAAATAAAGAGTGGACAAAAAGGAAGAGGGACTCAGAAAGAGAAGTAAGGCAAGGAGAGCAGAAGTTCAGTAAATTATGGTGGTAGGAGGACGAAGAGAGGATGAGATGAATTTTGAGGCTGAGAGAGGGATTCCTCCTCTTGTCTCATATCATCTTCTCCCTCCATTTCCGGCTTCAGGGAACCTACTTTGCATTGCTCTTCTTTAATTCTCACTTCTTTTCTGCTGTATCAATTTCTAATTGAAGATAAAAATCGAACTGGAATACTAATCAGTTCCCCGATAGTTCATCTTGACTCCCTTCTATGTTATATTGTGTAAAAGCCTGCCTAACAAATAGGATCAAACCATGTCAAACACAATTGTGGGCATTATGTGACTCTTATTTTGAAAGGACTTGGTTTTCCTTGTGAAGATGTTCTCTGCTTTTTGTTGCAGGCAGGACCGTGGCTCTGCAGTCAGGGGACGGCTCTCAATCTACCTTCACACCAACCTCCTATCTGTAATCACCGGTCCATCCAACCACTGTTTCTGTGTGAACTCATTCTAATGCAGCTCGCACGCGCCTCTTCGTCGCTTTCATCTGCTCCAGCACCCAGCCTTGCCTTTTTGTCCTGTTCCAGAACTTCTGATCTGGGACCCTGGGATTTTGTTATTCCCATGTTTTATGCACTTAATCTTTGACAAGATTCCTGTTTTGTTCACAATAAAAATGATTGCTACACCTTTCTTCAGCCTCTGCTCCTACTTTTTGGTCCACTCCTCTTGCTTGGCAATCACATTTTAAAAAACAATACTCTTAATATGTAAGTATAAGTAAATCATAGCCAGATGAACTCATGTACTGAGGAACAAAGCAAAGGAAAAATAAGAACTTGAGTCCTTTAGATTATGCTAGTTATCTATTAGATGCAGTCAAACCGTTGATTGACTGTTGATTGTAAATAGATCAGTGATAGATTGTTTGTTGTAGATTCATTAATTATACCCCAGATTATTTGATTGACCAAGGCGTCACGTAACTAATTGTGTTCATGCTGTGACTGATGAACAAACTGTAATGAGCTGACCAGTGCCCACGCCTCAGCCTCTGCTACAAATTATTACATGACAAAAATGTTGGTAAGGACTGATATTGCATGTGATCGTTAGAGGGAATTGAGTTTGATAGTCGCCATGGGGATGGATGCACATTAATAACAGGGGTAATCTTGAAGGAAACTGAATTCATTCAGGTTTGATTGAGTTCCATTTCAGGAAGCTTCTGTCTGCATTTGGAGAGAGAGCTAAACAAAAAGAGATTAAGACACAACATTTTTCAAAATGTGTTAATACCTATTAGACCTCATGTTATCTGGTCAGGACATAACCCTTACAAGAGCATTTTCACATCCAAAGCTACAAAATATGCATCACTGCGAGGACAGAAAAAAACTGTTGCTCACATTTTCAGTCACTCAATTCAAGTCCTGCCTGTGTTGCGTGCAATACGTTGTGCGTAACAGCCCCATGTTGCAAGGATCTGTACACAATTCTTGAAAGCTGAAAATATCCCAGTTCTTGCATGGCCAGCATACTCACCGGACATGTCACCCATTGAGCATGTTTGGGATGTGCTTGACCGGCGTATACGACAGCATGTACCAGTTCCCACTAATATCCACCAACTTCGCACAGCCATTTAAGAGGAGTGGACCAACATTCCACAGGCCACAATTGACAATCTGATAAACTCTATGCGAAGAAGATGTGTTGCACTGCATGAGGCAAATGGTGGTCACACCAGATACTGACTGATTCTGAGTCCCCAGACCCCCAATAAAGCAAAACAACCCTGCACATTTCATAATGGCCTTTTTATTGTGGGCAGTATAAGTGCAATAATCGTGATGTCAGATCAGTATCTTGATGTGGCACACCTGTGAGGTGGGATGGATTATCTCAACAAAGCAGAAGTGCTCACTACCACACATTTAGACAGATTTGTGAACGATGTTTGAGAGAAATGCCCGCCCACCAATGAAATTGGTGGGCGGTGAGGGCCAACAAGGCCTTCTCTGCTGGTCTAACATGACCAGAGATCATGATATTTATGATGAAAGTTAATTATATTTTAATGCATTTTACTTGAATAAATAATATTCAAATATATGTTTAAATATATAATTATACAGTACATTTGGATATAATATGACATAGGCCAACACTACGTACGTCTCCTATTTTTAGATTAGAGGGGTTTTATCCAATTAGAATTCAGCTAGCTTGTGTTGCCAGGTTGAATGAAATCTGCCCAGGACCTTCAGAATCTAGAATGCGGGTCTCCCTGCACTGTGATTGAGAGGGAACATATAATTAATTGACAGATTCCATAGCCAATCAGATCACGAGTTGGCGACACTAAGGCCTTCTAGCTGGCCGCACGTTCACCTGACATGTACGTGTCCTGCGATTGGATACTCACTCTGAGAAGGCAGCGCTATGCAGATGCTATGCAGACGCACATTTGAAGAGAAACTCTAGTGAGAAGGAGCTAACCTGTTCTTGTCAACCTGTTCTAGCTAACCTGAACAAGCTAACCTGAACTAGCTAACTTGATCTAGCTAACCTGAGCTAGCTAACCTGAGCTAGCTAACATGAGCTAGCTAACCAGAACTAGATAACCTGTTGTAGATAACGGAGTATCCTTGAGGAATGGAAGGAGAATGTATTTTGTGTTTAAATAAGATGTTTGAACAGCTGTTTCGGTGAGTACAAGCATTTTAAGTTTTCATATTTAATGTTCTTGTAATTTAATTTCATTAATATCAAATCAATTATAATGAAATAAAATGGCAAATATACTAAAAATGAAAAAAATCCTTGTTTTCTACAATGTGTGTAAATAATGTGATGCACTTGCGCACCTGTGTGATTGTAGTGGAAATACACAGAGACTAGTGTCCCTGCTGGAAAATAGCCTGTTTTATACCTGATAGAGGTGATACAACATCTAGTAGTGTGTTAGTGTATGTCTGTATTTCATTTCTCTAGCCGTGGTGTCATAAATGGTGGTCAATTCAGTCGGTTTTGTTCTGTGACGTAGTTTTGTGACATCTATAAAAGGTGTGGCCACGGGGTTCTTCTGTGCAAGTGACAATAAAAGGAGTGGGGCTGACGCCGGTTTTTGTCCCAATTGAGAGAAGTTATACACATCTCAGTCCTGAACGCTACATTGGTGGCAGCGGTGGGAGCTGCTCACAGCATTATTGGGTTGTATTTATGCAAGTTTGACGAAGGTGAGCATTACTGAAGACCTAGGTATGAAATGCACAGCCCGCCACTGATATATACAGTATGTACAGACACACAGACACACAGACACACACACACACACACTGGGATCAAGGCATTCCAAATACCAGCATTTGCAACCTTTTAATAAATTGACATGCCACAAGTCCATCCAGTGCTAACCCTAATTTCTCTTAGGGTTCCTGTCTCACACATGCATTCCACCCTCAGTGTACTCTTTCCTCAAATGCACTCATGCAGACCGCACTATGATATTATGTCGTGGTCTCTTGGGCTTTTTCTCATGGGGTTTGGGGCAATGTGCTTGAATTACCCATTTTAAGCATAATACATTTCTGTTCGACTCTTTTGTTGTTATTCTTTTCACATTTGATATGCTTTATATCTAATAAAAGAGACACACTGTTTTATAGGATGTACCTAGCAGGTAGGAAGCACTTGCAATCAGTAATAAGAAATGTTATGTTTGGGAAACTGTTCACAAATGTAAGATTAGGGATCAAAAGGTTTTATTTAGGAAGAGAGCATACAGGTACTGCCTGACGCATACTGCATTAGGCATTTAGTTTATCTGCTATTACACATAGAGCACACGATCAAGCAATCATGATATTAAATTATCTGGAAAAGTAGTTTTTTTCTGTTAGAATAGTGTACATAAAAGGATATATCCACAGTCAGAACTGTACCTCCATTAAATGACTTCTTTTTGGTAAGAAATACTCTGGCATCTTTAGATTACATGGATTTGGTTTCACGAAGTTAATCACTGAGAGCTGAATATCTACCCTTAAGTACCATCATTACAATCATTGTTAAGAGAATATTAAATACAGTGATATGAGCTAAGGTGTCAAATGAGACATGCTTAATATTGCTCACAGTGTTTAAATGAGGTGCTGGGAAATGTTCACAGGGCATAATGTAGAATGTTAACTGCAAAATAAATTATGAAAAAACTTTGAAATTGTGGAGTATATCAGCTACTCTAGAATCTGCCTGTCGGTTTGTCTGTCTGTCTGTCTATAAAGTGTGTGTGTGGTGTATATAAATGAGAGATACGTGATGACTAATAGAATGCGGGCGGTAAAAGGAGATACACATTTCTTCCATATGTGCCTCAGATGTTTGTGCAGATGGTGGATGAATACCTGAAGGATACTATTTATCTTAGTTGTGAGAAATTAATTTTAAGTGTGAACAAACACAAAGACATACACTTACACACTTAACCATATGCACAATCCACATATACCTCCGGATGTAAAGATGAAATGATGAGCAATAGTCATACAAAGAAACACTACACAGACAACATCAACTGCCAGGCAGATTAGTCATTTATTCATTCGTTCATTCGTTCATTCGTTCATTCATTCATTCAGATTAGTCATTCAAATTTGATGACGGCAAACAATAGCATATGCATTAATCCAAATTGCATATTATTTATTCAGCAGAGATTCTATCTGTGGAAAAACATGTGCCCTCAATAAATGCACCATTATCACTCAGAATCCACTAGATTCTTAAGACTTGCAAAACAAAATGATTTGTTATCATATTTTTGTTCTTTAAAAAACAAAAAAAGAGACTTATTATGCAGTAACCATCTGTTGCTTAGTAACAAACAAATGCATATGCATTTTAGTCTTGCCAATAGCAAGATATTTGATGAGCACATAATATGTTTTCTACACCTTCTATTGTGCTATCTGCCAGTTCCTTCCATGTTATAAAGCACATCAGTGTATGTATGTGTAGGTATTGTAGGTGATAAATAAATGAAAAGGAAGAGAAGCATGTGCTTGACAAATTCAACAGTCAGTCAATGTGGCAAGTGTCAAACAAAATCAGTGAGCCAGTATCTGTAATAACTGAGGTTTCTGGATCTGTACTGGAATAATCTATTTGTGTGTTGTATATGTGTGCGTTGGTTTAACTGGTCCAAGTACACTCCAATGCCCATAGCAGCGTTAATATTCTGCACACATTGGGTACATCCAAACCCCATTAATCATGTTTGTGAATGTCTAATCTCAACATTACTTGTGCTGGTTTCATTTTCATGGCTGTCTGCAAGATTTATAATGGCGTTTGGAAAAGGTGGACGTGGTGTGTACTGGTGAATGTGAGATGTAATACATTGTTACCGAGACTTGCTCTTAAATGTGTCACCTTGTTGAGGAGAAGAATGTCCTAAATGTGCTGTTAATGCTCCCACTGGGGGGTGGCAGCATGTTGATAGCCACTTCTGTTCCATTGAAAGTGCTTTTGCATCCCTGTGTGTCGCCTTTCCACCTGTGTGATTGAACAGGTGTTTACATGTGTGCCCCTGTTTTTGTTTGTGACTATAAATGAGATCTTACAACTGACTATGCAACAATGGCATGGATTTGTTACCATGGTGATAGTAGGTGCCTTTCAAGAGATATCCATCAGTATGATGAGGTCAGATTACATCAGTGAAGGAAGGGTAGAAAACAGCACAGGGGTCAGTAAGTCTAAAGAAAGTATAGCAAGGCAGTAGGGGGATGGTCCCAAGCAACCAGATGAGTTCACGAACGGAATCATCAAACACACAGGTGTGACCATAGCCAGACACATGTACACACAGACAAATCACAGAATTTGATGAGAAATTTCTTAAAGCTATACTGCGGATATCAACACACACACACGCACACGCACACACACACACACACACACACACTTGCACACCATTTACTAGTTTTGTGGTCCAGCAGAGGTCAGTGAATAAAGAAGGACGAACAGCAGATCTCATTAACTGGAACTAAAAGTCTGCATGGAGAGCAGGATATGGGTGACCCTACTAAACAGCAGACAGCAGGGCTGTTTGTCTAGACGAAAGCTGTCTAGAGACATTGATCTCAGACCGCAAACCAATGGACCGACAATCACTAAGTGAAGAGTGGGAGTGTTTCCAAACAATTCTTCAAAATGGAGGGCAAGCTGCTTGATTGAAACACACGGTTGCTGGAGTCTAGTTTGATGAGGTCATTGAAACTAAGGACATGTTAAAGTCTCATCTGTTGATCATGGAGGTTGCATGTGCATCTGCTGGTGTCACTGGTCAAAGTGAAAATGAAAAAATCTTACTTCCATTCACACGTCATCTCATTCTCACAGCTTATCTATTACTTCACACTGTAGATCAAATAGAGGGCCACCATCGTCATCATCATTAATGTTTATGGAGTGAACATCATCATCATCATCATCAACATATAGAATGTCTGCTAAAAGGCTTTACAGGGATAAATACTTTACTGACAAAAAGGTAATTTTTTTGTGCATTGTCACGGTTCTAGCACTACTCCACCTCATTATACACTACAGCATAGACTTCATATTACTGTTATGTAAATTAGATAATCACAGCAAAAGCACAACACAAATCAGTAAACATAGTCAGTCAGGACGCTAGGGGTTTGAAGGAGCAGCATCAGGGTTTTGCTGGGGAGAGGAATCATAAACATAAGCATTTTTTTCAGTATCCAGGAGAAAGTACAATATCTGCTTTTTAATCAGTAATAATGATTCTCACTCTCTTTCCCATCAAATCTGCTGTCATACACTGCTGACATCATTGGTGAAATTTGATCTGAACTGATTTGAAGGATCCTTCTCTTAGACCTTTAGCTCTACTTGACAAACAGCATATAGAGATAGAACGTTATTTCGTGTCTGTATTTATAGTGAATAAGATGAATACTATAGTCATACCTCGAGCTACAAGTTTAATCCATGACTGAGCTTGGAAGTCAAACAACTTGTAAGTCAAACATTTCCCCATTTAAAATAACTAAAATTATTTTAATCCATTCCAGCCTTGCAAAATTGCCCAAAATCCCTCTAAATTTTGAAAAATAAAATAATTCACCACTAGACATACATAGTCGTACTCTGTGTAATTAACTATGTATAACATAAACATTGCCAAAGTATGAAAATAAATGCAAAGCCACAAGCACGCTACGTCTTTAGTCCGTCAAAGAGAATGAGGTCTGGTCTCAGCTGGCTTCAATGTTAATCATCATCAATGTACATCTTTGAATAAATAACAGCTACCATATTGTTTTCAGGTTTTAGTGAGATTACATGAACACTCTGACTTCTCTCTATGTTCTTCCTTCTCCAGTTTTAATAACAAAAAAAGTTGAGGCATCAACTTTATGAATATGTATGAATATTCGTATGCGGACTACCTGTATTTAGTTAACTAACATAAACTAGTCTTGACGATAAACTAGTCTTGATTTTAGGTTGATCACCATCCATGCAGCGGTGTTTTCATCTAATTTGTAATAATCAGGAGGATGAGACAGGATGAAGATAAGAAAATAAATATTCCTCTTGCTTCCCCTGTCTTTATCTTGCCTTACCTCCTCTTGTACGCTACTGTCAGTGAACCCTATCACTATTAGCAACCCATTCATTTATGAATGTGGAGTGGGTGAAATGTATTATATATCAAACCAAGAGTCATTCATCACTTGAAGTGGCTCACCTTGCTCTTCACCAGCATGTAATTGTTGATTCCCTGCAACTGCTTCCATAAACAGGTTGCCTATGGAACCTTTTATCTAAAATCTGAACTCACTGCTCATCAACCAGTTGTCAACATCAGTGATGTATTTGTCAGTACACATTCCAGGACTATAGAAGCAACAAAGTAATGGTCATGGTGGTCACTGTTGCATAACAGAGCCAGATGGTTATTTTGGCTTGGCCATGCTGCTGGCAGCCATGAAACTGTAAGCTTGTTTCCTCTGTGGCCAACATGAAAGAACGGCAAAACACTGTGTTCACATTTGTGGAAGGGTTATGGGTTTACAGAGAAAAACAGTGACAGCAGATCCATTCAGTAGATGGAGGCAAAGTAGTTGCTGTTGAGTCATCACATTCCTGATAACATTTGTGTCAACATCACTATATATCACAGTTTCAGACAATGTTGCATCATTAAGACTTGTTAAGAGGGAAAAAAAAGTCAGGATGGCTCAGCCACAACTGTTTATCATCTATTTAAGTAATACGATTAGGGTTAGGGGTAGTGTTAAGGTTAACACTGTGTTTCTGTAATACATACATAAAACCATGAAAAAGATGTATTGAAGGATACAGGAGAAAGCTCACTGGAAATAACTCAATATTAAAAAAGGTAAAGAACAGAAAACTGGGCTGGGAATACTGAAATCTGTTTATTTTGGCATAAATTAGGGGCTCTATCAATATAGACTGATTGTGAATTTGCCACTGAACATTTCTAGGAAAGGAGTGAGAGTTCCACATTGACCTTTAATCTGTACTTCTTATGCCAGATCAGAAGGGAACCTGAGAGGTTTCAGCATGAGTGTTGCTGCTCTCCCCCTGGCCCTTCTAAGGACAAGAAGAAACTAGTTCGATTAAGCTAATGCAGGTTTGATCCATGGTGAATATGTGAAGTGGCAGGATGTGGTGTGGGTCAATGTGGAGGTGGGTGTCTGTGGACAGGTGATAAGAGAAGGGAGGGAAACATTTGTATGTTCAAGGAAAACCACTCGTCACAAATGGTGTATGCTCACCAACAACCAAATACACACGGGACCTGTTTGAATTTGCATGCTTCTCCTTAAAGTAATAAAATATTTACACTGAGATTGTAGATGTATATATCTCAAGAGGATTCAAACAGGACCAGGAGCTAATTACTACTCTGTGGGTGCAGGGTTTACACACTGAAGTGTATGGAAAAGATACAGAGTGCGAAGAATATTATGGAGTTTACCTTCTACGTCATTACAGTCATAGTCTTGAGTGAAGCATGGATGGAGACAAAAACACACAAACACATAAAAGCGAAGCCACTGCAGCTCTGTGTAAAGCAGAAAAAAGCACATTGAAGTGAATGAAATGATAATTCCCAATGCATAGAAGAAACAAACACTGAAATGACTTCCGGGTTCAGTGACTTCATGATTGGCTGTGCCATCGAAATGACAGAGAAATAACAGTGTAGTTTGTGTATGAAAAGTACAAAAGCATATGAAAGTATGGTTTTTATATTATGCAGGAAAAAAGTCATGAAATGCACATGTAGCCATGAAGTTTAGAAGAGATCCAAAACATCACCAGCTGTGAGAAAAAATTTCTATCAAGCACAGAATACTACCAGCAGCGAGGTGAAGAAGTCGTAGCCATATTAGCAGGTTAAGTGAGGAAATAAAACTTGTAGTAAACAAATAAAACAAGTACACCTACCTTTCACTCTCTCTCCACGGTTCAGCTGGATCTCTCCCTCTCCCTGTGGCGTGTAGGGCTTGACTACAATGAAGGTGCGCCCTGGGACAGCACTGTAGAGTTTGCGCTTGGGCCCACGGGGGCCTGTCAGCATTGGAGGGGTGTGATGAGGAGGGCTTGGGTCTCTCTGCACTGAGCCGGGGCTGTAAACAAACACATATGTTACTGTTGTGATTCCAGGGAGCTGGTAACTGAAGCCTGTGGTCACCGACATGGTCGTCAGTGGGACGGCAACCGGGTGACACCCCCTGGTTTTAAAGGTGGCTAGGGAAGGATTCATTGAGTCCCAGCGCCTGCAGCTCAACAATCAATAGTCACTGTTCCATGGGGGAGTCATGAGGGGAGAGTACACTCCTCCCAAACACTCTATCCCCTCTTCCTTTTCAGATTCCCCCTCTTCTTTCTTTAACAGCACACACAATATCCTCTTGCTCCCTTTTAACCTCTCGTTCTAGCTCTCCCCTCTATCCCGCATCCTAACCGACGTATATGCCGATATGTTTAACAGATGGACTGCACTGCTTCTTCCTCTGTTTTGGTCTCTCAGATCTGTCTGGAAGCCCCCCTTAGTCAAACACATCCTGAGTTAGGGTTCCAGCAGCAGGCTCCAGAGAAGGACAGTGATCCCTTGCGTGTCCCCAGTCTCAGCTGCACCCAGCTGGGGTAATAATCCTGCCTCGTCCTTGGGTCCTGGTTCTCCTTCTGTGGAGGAGAGAGATTGGGTCTGCTCCCCGACTCCCGCTTCTTCTCCCTGGAGTCCTGCCGTGTCTGCCTCTCCCCTCCCCACCACCCCTCACACACACACACACGCTCACTCACACACACTCATGCACATTGTGGCAATGCTGCTGCTACTGATGCTGCCTCTTCTGCGCTTCATGGCTCCCCTCCCCTTTGATGCCTTGCACACACTCACGCCAAGCCCAGTGTGTGCATTCTAGCTGTGTGCACAGGCACATCCACAGACAACCCCCTCCACTCCTGCTAGCATTGCACCGATGCTAGCATGGCATACGCCACCACCAGCCTGTCGTTAACACATCGCTGACACACACACACACACTAGTCCCAGAGCACGATTGATGTCCTTCTGCCTGTCTGCCTTTGAACGTGCGTGCACCATGGCTGCCGGAGGCAGGCTGTGTGTTCTTATTTGTGTCTGTGTGTGTGTGATTGTCTGTGTGTGTGTGCAGTGGGGCGGGGGGAAAAAGCTCCAGCCCATTTGGTTTAATTGTTGCTCCTCCCTGCTTTCCTTCGCCTTAAATCCTCTCCTTCTTTGACTCATTCTCTTATGTCCATGTCATTGTCTTATATCTCTCCTCCTGTACATTTCTTCACATTTCCTCTTTATCCTTTTCTCTCTCTCTCTCTCTCATCATGTGGTGAATTCTATTACAGCACTGGCTAAGGTCTGCATGGTCTTTATTCATCATTTTGTAACTACTGTATAAGTTTCATTCAGCAGTATTCTGCTGCTTGTGATGTCACTGATTTATCTAAAGCATAATTTGACATAAACCCTGATTGCATGCAAACAAATTAATTCATTAATGAGATATACAGTTGAAAATTTATGTTACCTGCAAGTCCATTTGTACAGTAGTCCCACGAGCATTCGCACATCAACAAGTGCAACTTCACCTCATCGTGGACTTTTAGTAGGTAGTTACAGGATACCGTACGCGCCTTATATTGGCTGATGGCATCTGGAAGTGCACTATTTCACGTGAGTCTCGGACTTCCGTGAGACACAAAAGTGCTTTAAACAGTCGATGAGAGTGTGGGAAAAGATAATACAGATGGTGGTTGAATATCAGTATGGGGAGGGCTCATAAACATTTAAATTACTGTAAATAATAGGAAATAGTTTGTCGCTATATCACAGAGTTAGTTATTCGCGTGTGGTTCCTGGAACGCATTGACCACAAGTAATGAGGATGCACGATGTATATACGATGGGTAACAGATTATGTAATAAATTAATACATTTTGAGGGCTTGAGTGCTATTATTTACCACTTTGTATCAAAAGATTAAAAACCTTCCCTTTCACTCCTGTCCATCCTTCTTTTAAAATCTGCCCATCCTTTGACATTTCTCCCTAGGCACATTGTTACAGTCACTTATAGCTTTCATTTTTATAGACTTGATTGCAGCCTCACATGCCCTTTCCCCTTTCCTTCCTTCACATCTTTGTTCTTTTTTTCCTTCATTTCATGCTTTGACTCTCTTTCCTCACACACTCTCTATTGCTTTTCTTGCTTTCCTCATCACACACAGCTCTCTTTCGTTGTCCCCTTCTCCATCGAAACAACGGCTTGCTGACGGCTTTCCAATTACCACAGGGACTGTGGGGCCTGGATGGCTGCCGCATGTTAATGTCTGAGCTTCGGCACAGAAAATCATCTGCACACGAAGCAAAGAGGAGGGCGGGCAAGGGAAACAGGGCTATGAGTGACACACAAAGTGACACACTCAGCCAAAATATCTGGTCCCTTAAGGGATACTCATTTCATTGACTAGTATACAGCATGTGCTCACACTTTTACAATGCTACACATCTACTCTGAGGTTATGTACACCCCTTCACCCCTGATGCTCCCAGCAAATGAGGTGATGATGCTGAGGTTGGTACACGTTATCTATGTCTGACAAGAGGGGTGGGGATGTTTTCTGCTCTTTTCTCATGTTTAATGCGCTGTCTCTTGTGTCTCTTGAAGTCTTTATAAAACTTGTCTCTGCGCTTTAACATCCTGGGAATGACATAATCGGAAGAAAGTACAGTAACTATAGCACATCAGCATCTTGTGTGATGTCATGCATATGCATTGAGCAGTTCTCTGTAAAGAATGGGTTAACGTGGTAAAAACTATGAATGAACTACCTTCCATGTTACTCAATAATTGATTTCAACCTGTAATCAAGGGGCTCCCAAACCTCATGTTGTCTTTGCAATTTGAAGATATTTATTTCTGATGCTGCTAAAAGCTACAAACTGTTTTTTTTTTGGCTTTATTAAAATCTGTCATATTGAAGCATCTTATATACAATATCAAAATGTCAAAGCCCAGTCCTGTTTTCTCACCTAATGTTTACTCAGATATGCTACACAGACACACACCTCATGTTTACTCAGATATGCTACATAGAGGTGTTTATTCCACAGTGGTGGAATAAAACAGACCCCTGTTGAGCATTCATTGTGTTTATAGAGGAAGTTAGGTCAGAATAAAGGTGCAACAGTCCTGCCTTGAACAGGCAGTGTAATTGGGGATTGTGTTATATTAGTACAAATAAAAATATATATAAAAATTGAATTTAAAAACACATAAATGGTTCAGTAACCTTAAATAATGGGTACTAGGAGTTTTCTGATCTAGACTATTATTCATCATTATTGCTGGACACATTGTTTAAATTAAGTTGTCATATTGCACCTTGCTCTATTCTATTTCATTATAGAGGGATGTTTGCTTAGGTACACAGTAGTACCTTGAGATACAAGTTCAATCCATTCTATGAATGAGCTTGTAAGTCAAACAACTTTTCCCATTTAAAGTGACTATTATTTTTTGAATCCATTCCAGCCTTGTAAAACAGCCCTAAACCCCATAAATCATGAAACAAAAAAATTATCAACTCACAGACATGCATACTTTGCCTGTGCATACTTAATTATGTACAGGTATAAGTCAGGTAAACAATATCAAGTATGAAAAGAAACACCAAAGTATTTACTCCGCAATTGAGAGTGACATGTCCACATGTGAGAAAGAATGAGATACAGTCTCAGCAGATGCATCATCAGCTATAACAACTCGTATCTCAAAAAACTTGTATGTTGAGCAGCTCGTATCTCAAGGTGTGGCTGCAATACACAACATTTATTTTGAGCTCCACAGAGCAACCACAACCAAACAATGCAGCTTGAGTTTAGCCTTTCACAAAATATTCCTTTACTTGCTTATCAGTGATTTCTGAAATAGGTCAAACTTGATATTTATCCAGATAAATGACACTTATAAAGCAGGCATGACAGCCATCAGATGTCCAATGAAGTTAGCATTTCAACCATTCAATAATGAGTCTAGCTGCCTCAGTTTAGAAGTCAAATACTATGAAGTATTTACATTAGTCTGAAGATGCAACTGGAAATGTCATTAAATGCCATTTACAAAGATAGTATCAAAATAAGTAGCTTCACGGTAGCATTTTGTCACGATTGCATGGCATTCTCAGCTGAATGAGTTTTTGGTCAAATGGCTGGGCTCTCAAAGGTGAGATGAGCACATTATACACCAAGTCGTTATCAGCATCACACTTTGCATCTTAATGATAATCTTTCTGTCCTTGCTTTGCTGTATTTCAATGAATATGTTATCATTTGCTCTTTCTTGCCCATCATGGGAGTGTTTATAATATCAAAGTGGTGGTGAGCTTTGCTCACTGGGCGGCACAAAATAATGTAACAAATAAAGGAGTCTATTTGAATATGGATGATTTCTGTGTCCCAAAGACTTGAAAATGAGCAATTTAGGTCACGTGTAATCAACACATAAACCTAAAAAAATAAATTATATAAACTGTACTGACAGCATTTTTAATTTTGCCATCTTTTTCTGCATGTTCCTCACTTCCAAAATGAAAAATTGCATTGTAAATAGGTGTTTAGAATTTCTGTGTTACAGAAGTTTGTAGTGTTCCCTAAAAAGTTCTTTAGAGTTCAATGGTATAGCTAGCATTTGCACAGCTGGTCTTTATACTTCGATTCAGGGCCAGTGTCTGTTTACAAAGGCTCTGTGTTTAATAACCTGAAGAAAAACTCTGACAAGTTTATGTTGCTACAGATGGCAATGGCTATGATGTAGGTGTTGTACTTGACTGTCATGGAGAATGGAGAACTGAGCCTGCAGACAAGGCTCTACTTTGATCTACATCTAACACTCATCCATTGACATGAGCTTTGGGATATAACAGGACAAAGATCATCTGTATAAGACAACAAGATATTCCTTTAGGGTTTCTTGGCAAACTCCCAGGGACAAGGAAAAGTGCTTGTACACACAAAAGCAGCACAGAGTAAAACCTCATGGGCATGCCACACTTAAGCTGGAGACACCGAATATGCGTAGCGATTATATAACCACCTGACCAATCTGAGGAGGATTTTTAATTCTTCTAGGGAGATGTTGAGGATGTGGCTGCAAAGAAGAACATTGAGGCTATCATCATTGCCTTACTAGTACAGCCTGAACCTCAATTAGTATTGATAAGATTGTGAATATTTGAGCCTGGGAAATGCAATACATGTAAGATACTGGTAGCTTATCAGTGTCACAAAGTATAATGTGCACTCCTGTGTACTGCTTTAAGGGTTTTTCCATTGGGAAAAGAGATAAACTCTTTTAACCTACTCTCATCTTCTTTAGATTAGTCCTCCTTATTTTTTCTGTCTACCTTTACCTGCTGTGTGGTAAAATGTAGTAATCTACACACCAACAGCCACTACTACGACAAATGCTAAGTATAGGATAGGAAAAGAAGCAAATAGAACAACATCAAACAATTAAAAGATGAAGAGAAGGCAACATGTCCATGTTGGTTTCTTGCCATCATTTAACAAAAGAAGGGGATCATAATATACACCAGCAAGTAATGAAAGTTCAAGCAAGAATCTCACGTTTCATGTGAAATTGAGCTGGCAGCACCTTGAATTAGGAACACTGTTGAAGAACACATTCCATGAGGACAGTGGTGAAGAAAGCTGGGTGGTCACTTTAAATATTTTATGTCCCTCCTGTTATAGTGGAAAACATCACAGTTTCAGGCACAAATACTGTCAATACAATATCATCTTGATCAGTACTTATCCATATTTAAAACCACATTATAGTGACAGCATATCATAGTAAGTACCACATTAACCTCTTATGACAGAGTCAAATTTGCATTATTATAAATACATTACTCAGATAATCTCTGCATCATGTATTATTACTGATTATTGCCTCCAGAAACCTCAGAGATTTTTCACCAGTTTTATGATAATCTGTGTTTTATTTAATCTGTGTTCCTAATCTTTGTTTTTCAGTTGTGATCTAGTCTTAATGAGCCACCCTGACCTGCACTCTGAATTCCATCTTTTTTCCCGCCTAAGGTTTCTGCTGAAGCCTGGCCTAAATATTCCACCTTCCAACACTTCATCTTTATCGGAAAAAGGTGAAGTAATGGTGAATATCACGGGAACTTGCTGGAGTCTGCTGTTAGATCTGCTGACTTGCCAAGTTAATTTCACACTCCCTTGGAATCCACAGTGCCTCCAGAATTACCCTGGTATAAACAGAAGGTCAGAAAGAACACAGAGAGGTGCAGATTCTGGCCATATGGTCCAGCTGCTCTTTTGGGGACTTTCATGCACATACCTCACTTTAATACTTGGTGTATGGGTAAAGGCCAAAGAAAAAATAGGTTTCAACACGTGATGTTCAGAGGGCTATGTAGGATATGACACAACATATACAGAAAACCCAACATCCTCCTTTTTCTTTTTTTTTTTCTTTTTTTGTTCCCAATGCTATCACTGTCCAGTACAAGCTGAGAGATGAGAGATGAGATGAGATGAGAAAGATGAGTGCAAAATCTGTGCCGCCCCTGTCAAAGATAGTACTTTCTAGGTATAGCAGAGGAGGGTTAATATGTTGTCATTATGGGACACATTTGACATCAATAGGAAACACTGCCCTCAAACTCCACTGTGAATTCATAAAAAATAGTTTTAACGACAGTTATACAATTATATTTTCAGGGTGTTAAATTATACTGTATGTTGTGTAATTTGTGAGCGTTAACATGATTTAAGTTATGGTTAGCACTGTGTGTATGTGGCTGTGTGCATGAATGACGGAGGCAGCTAGAGTGTTTGATTGCTTCAGTGAAGTGACAAAAGCGTATTGGAGGGAGAGGGGAGTGCATCTAGAGCTGTGTCTGTAATGCAATTGCCCCGTCAGAAATGTGATTTTCTCACACAAAAACACAATCAAAAAGTGGGAAGCATCCATAAAAACTATTACCTGTAAGTTGTAATTGGGTTCTCTCCCTCTGACATATTATAATAATAAAAAATTTAACCAACCAACTGTCAGTAAACCACCAGTGCTCTGAGATGTGATCAGAGCCATAGTTTACTGTGCAGTTTGTCTAATGGTCCAGCATACAAGGAAGACGATTAGTTCCAGCAGCCCAGCAGCACAACTGTGATGGTGAATTTATGCGTCAGTCAAGTGACGAGCTGTTTTGAACTGAGTAGTCCATCCACTCACATCAGTCACACCTCTGATTTCACAACATGCAACGTTCGCTCTCATGCTGTTTTCCTGTCAAACAAATTGGTACACACATTTAAAGTGTGCCAGTTTTCAATTGGTACACATGTCGATCATAATTAGCTGCCTCCCATCTGTCTATCTCTGCCCCGTGCAAGCACCCGTGACCATGGATATGAGCAAATGTCTATGCATACATCACAGATAAACACACCCATTCCCCCTCTGTCCTCCCAGCAGGACTTATGCTACATTTCAGCCTAGCTTGTTAGATAACTGGAGCTATTGTTTGTGACAGAGATACACAGTCCAACCCATAATTGCCATCCTACTCTGACAGGAGCACAGGGCAAACAACAGTGACAGAAACTGTGATGCTATTTGCAACGTACTAAGATTATGTTTTTGGGAAATTCAAGGTAAATTGTGACAGGACACAAACTTCACTAATTGTCCTGGGATTGATGTCTGAACAATTGAACAATATTTTCCCCTGATTGATTTTGTGTCATGTTTACTACCTGTAGCAGTCAGTGGTTAATGCAATAGGATGTTTAATGTAAATGTGTGATCACAAGGTTGATCATCAATGATCTATTAAAAGTGAATGTTGACCAACAATAGTGAGTGTGACACATAAATACTGAAAATGAAGGGATCGATTTTTTTCATTTAGAAAGTTTATAAAAATCCGTCAAACCTGAGTCTTCCACGATGCCCGTGCCCATGAGGGTAGCCATGGCTGTGAGACCTTCTGGGGACTGGCTTATCCTCTTCGTGCATGTGATGTAGGGAGGGCGAACGAGAATGAGAGGATCTTGAGCTGCCCGTACTTTGAAGACTACTGTCATGGATTTCTCCATGACGGCTCTGACAGAACAGAAGAAGGGTATCACATGCATGTTACACATCTTTATTACAGTGAAACAAAAATAACAAAAACAAAACTGATGCCTCTTTTTTTTTACAAACTTCATCTACTCTTCATTTCATGCTGAATTGTGCGTATGTTCAAGACAAGTCAAACACAAATCACACAGCCTCACACAGGTCTTCATCACACCTCTCCAAAGCTACTGTGCTGCTGCCCAAGAGTTGGTAAACTGCGAAGTGAAGGGACTGGAGAATGACCCTGACGGCCACGACTTTCTCTGGGTGTCTGACTGCGGATGTGGTCATGGTCCCCATTCAGGTTGTTGTCGCTCGCGGAGCGGAGCAAAGAACGTGGCGAGGGCAGCGTGCCAGGTATTGCTCGACGACGGTTGGTGTAGGAAGGGGTCTCCCTGAAAGGCACTGTGAGGACAAAGAAATTCAGTACAAGAGCATCTCTTCCAAAGACACCACACATGAAGTTTCTGCAACAAGCAGAATAAATAAAAAGCTTTGATGGGGAAATAATTGCGACTTCATGCATCCCAAGGTCATACACACATTTCCTTAAAAGGGACACTTATGGCAAGAGACATCAATGTTGGCAATTTGAGCGCCACATACAAAACACTCTCTAGTTCTGCAGTTATTTATAGAAGGTCATGCTGATTTATTCAAAACTTCCAATTCAATTTAAGATATTTTTTGTTATTTTTGGAATAAACTGCACCTAGCAATAATCAGTCATAGTCTTAAATGAACACACCTTATTTTACACAGTTGTAATGGTTGTGGAATGGATTTAGTACTGCAAGAGAATTGCAGAAGACCCACTTCATCAAACCCTTTTTAATTTTCAAAATGTTTTTAATGAACAAATATTTTGATTGAATTAAATGAAAAATAATCTTTCTTCAATAATTAACAAGTTGTAATACATTCCGGAGTTAATTCCCAAGTACCACATGGAGCAAAACACTATCACTGAGAAAGATGGAAGTGAAAATACACAAAGAACATAACTCAATGGCACACTGTAAAAAGTGTGAGTTACAACCAATCCACACTAGATGGCAGGGTTTTGTCAAGTTCTGTCATGTCAGAGAGAAATGACTTTGTTCCCTCATTTTACCACACTCATATATGAAACCTGTACTTCCTGTTCCTCCTCTTAGATTCTTAACAGTTCACGTGAAACCAGATCTCTCCCAGCACTAAATACGTATTCATATGAACAATATGTTGAGGGAGTCTGATAATGTATTATCACTGCTATTGACTTACCAATGTCTGAGGCTTTGTGGACCTTTATGATTTCAGCCAGATCAAAGTTACCTGCTATAATAGCCACCTTAGGGTGGAGAAAGAAGGGAAGGAAGGAGGGAAGGAGGGGAAGAGTAATCATCAGAGACGGAAAGGAAACAAATTGGATTAAGTAAAAACAAAAAAAACTAGTAAATAAATAATAGTAAATATTAATAAATACAAATAGGTAAAGTTCACGCGCGTGTGTGTGTGTACAAATTAATAAATAATAAATCTGTTAGGGTCAACAGACAACAATGTAACTGCAATAGGCTGAGTAAGGAGAGTCATTCAAAGCTTCAGCTCTTAAGTGACACAGGTGTAAAGGATATTACACTGAGTAATATGCACCAGTTCGCTGATTATCACCCTCACCTGAAAGGCTGTCTGACTGTTGTAGTTCTTTATTTCTTTATTGGCCCCTCGGAACAAAAGAACTCGTGCACAGCTGTCCTGAATGATAAAATAGATGCAAGTGTTTGGTTAGAATTTTATATGGACTTGTGTTGGAATTTATCACCTGCAACAACAATACACATACACACATGCACACGCACACGCACACACACACACACACACACACACACACACACACACACACACACACACACACACACACTGGAGGCGTGCATGACCTTGATTGAACTCCAGTGACCATGTAACATAACCTTACTGTATGTCATGATGCATATGGTTATCACAACCCACCTACCATACAAGCACGTAGCTAGGTTTGTGTGGATTATAGGACTACTTAAACTGATGTACATCATTACGAACTAATAAAAGGCTATCCTGATTAAAATATACACATGCCAATTGCTAAAAGTAGTTCTTCGTTAAGATTCAATCACAGATAAAATGTATTAGTATTCCTTCTTTCTGAAAGTCAATTTATCTTTCACTGCTTTTTCTCCTTCTCTTACGAGCACATTCACTTATAGATGTGCAAAGAGTATGCTCTTGAAGCCACATGCAGAGTATAAGACTTGAAAGCTAAAGAGCAGGTCTAAAATAGCACAGAATGAATATGATAGAGTCAACTGGGAGGTTGTAGTTGAGAGAGGCAATAAGCATTAACTTTTAATGTGCAGCAATATCAATAAAAGCAGTGGAGTGAACTCACATCAGAATTATCTAGAGAGCAACATGGTTAACTAAAATAACTCTAAAATAACTAAACTAATACAAATAAAAAATTTGAGTATGGTATGTGTCCAGCAAAAACTGGATAGACCAGCAAATAATAAACATGACATTCACTGCAGCTATGAATCCACATAAATACTCTTCAAATGTAACTTACACCATCAACTATTTTTCAAAGCTTTGGGTTCAGAGTACTTTTGGCAAAACTGTAAACATGCCTTGAGGATGAAGTGGAGTCAGTCATTTAATTAATATGATTATTAACACACACACACACACACACACACACACACACACACACACACACACACACACACACACACACACACACACACACACCACACACACACACACACACACACACACACACACACACACACAAACACACACACACACACACACTCTCAGCAATTAACATTGTTTAACTTTATGTGGAAAAAAAATGCCAAGAACATTAGGTGCTAAAAATAAATAATTGGAAAAAAACAGGTTTAGGGTTAAAAAAAATTCAACTGAAAAGGAAGAAAAAAAATTAAAACTTTTGCAAAGTATAACAATTGTTGTTCATGCATAATTCGTAATTGATAATTTAATATTGCATGCACTTCATTAATGCACTTGTGTTTGTGATCAAAAGCGTTGAATCTCAATTCTGAGGCTCTTTGGTAAATATTCATTCATAGACTTATGAATATTCATGTTCTGACTCAGTTCCATAAAAAATTTGTTTTGTAAATAGTTCTCTTACTTTGGTGATCAAAATCATTGATTTGATTCTCCATTTTGAGGCTGTTCTGTAAATAGTTTTAAAATAAACAATCCATATCAATTTTAGACTTAGGTAATGTAGCGATTTAAGCCCCACCCATTCCGGTCAAACCACACCCACTTCCGGTTTAAGCCTCGCCCATTCTGAGTACAGATACGGATACAGATGATCTAGTTGGTTGAACAGATACAGATACAGATAGTGGTGTACTCGCTCATCCCTGTGTATATCCAATCCCTATTGTAGTATTGTTCTACTATGCCTAGTGTCAAAAGTTAAAAGATGGAGATGAGTAGTAGATACTGCAAATTTGTAACCCATTTTCCAACTAATATTAAGTTTAGACTTGGTGATAAACTCGGTGCATTTAGCTGCATACACCAGGTTTTTCCTCTGGCTGTGTGGTGCAGGGTCTTTTCAGTGGACCAGTCTCTGACTGAGGGTTTTGCTCAACTAAGGGATCTGGTGTTAGTTGAAGATCCTCTTCAGTTCTCAGACACTCCAGACACATGCAAGATCACTATGCTGTTTCACCTGCTTTCCTTCTCTTCAATACCAACTAGGTTGATCTTGTGCGAGTCTTCACAAACGTCCAATCAGGATATCCACAAGTTTTCAGTGTCCCTTTCAGGTGTCAGTGTTCTATTTCCTAGTCTTGACTGCAGGTGGGTAACTTGTCAGCCCTGTGTGGAGTCCTGATGCCTACAAGCTTGTGCTCCAGTGGATGGTGAGAGTCAAAAAGCAGGTACTAGTCTGTGTGTGTTGGTTTCCTGTATATCCAAAAAGTCAGACTTCTGTCCTCTTCTATGCGGACCTCACAATCCAACAAAGGTGAAACTATTGTCCTTTACATCCTCTCTGGTGAACTTGATATTGCTGTCCACTGAGTTGATGTGCTGGTGAAAGGTTGCACCTTGTGAATTCTGATCTTAACTCATATGTCGTCCACCAGTGTTGAACAAGGTCAAGGCCCTGTGTTCCACTTTTTCCATGTACAGATTGGTCACAATAGGAGACACCAGCGAGCCCATGGCACATCCGTGTTTCTGCCTAGAGAAACTTCCTCTGTACTGGAAATAGGTGGTATTCAGGCAGAGGTCTAGAAGTTGGCAGATCTGGTCAGAATTGAGATTTGTTCTGTCACTGAAGGTATTGTCCTGTAAAAGCCGTTGTCTCACTATTTCTATTGCTTCCATTGTGGAAACACATGTTAATAAGAAGCTGACGTCGTAAGATAGCATGGTCTCATCTGTATCCAGTGGCAGTCCTCTCACTTTATTCTCAAAGTTTATGGGGCTCTTTTTTATTAATTTTGGGGATCCCGTATATGAATGGAATGGCTTCCTCAGGGTACAGACGATGGTATTCCTCACTTTGTCTGTAGGCAATCCACAACTTTCTTTTTGTACCTGCTGGTTGGGTCGTGTTTGAGGGTCTAACATGTGCTGCTGTTGCTGAGCAGTGACATTTCCTTTCTGTGATAATCTGTTGTGTTCGGGTTACCGTGCATCTTCTTTTATCTGCTGAAAGGATTGTGATGTTCTGATCCTCACTCAGTTCCGTCACTGAGAGGTTGGAAGGGGGGACGTTAGCTTCAGAAAGGGCTGTTGTTACTTTTAGCCTTAGCCCCTCTGCTTCTGTTGAGGAAAGGTTGTTCTTCTGGATGGCTGACTCTTTGGCCGTAATGAGGAGGAACACCCTCAGTGTGGTGCGGGAGTATGAAAGGACAGCGAGAAAAATTGCAGTCTACAAAAACCACTTATGCTTCAACCTGAGATGCCGTCAAAAGAACTTCATTCCTCATCCCCCGTCCTCATGCAAGAACAAGTTCTTTATGGCAATCACTCATGGGTCACTCATGTGTGAGAGAGTGACAGATGGTACCTCTCACAGAGTTGTTTACACATTTGAGGAGTCCTTCTCTTATCTCAACTGAGGTCGCAGACATTCTGAACTCAAAGAAAAGCTAGCTTGTATACAGGATTAAGACAAACATTTGAAGCCCTTAAGACACATAATTCAAAGTTGATACCAATAGATGAATTCTTCTTCTGCTCACTTACAGCAGAATGCAATTAATGTGACAAAAATCCTAGTAGTCCAAAAATGTAACTGACTGGAATAGGCAATTGTGTATTAATTTTATCAGTGTTTTCTCCACCTCTGATGCAATTAATGTTTTTGTAAGGTTAAAGACCCCTGCTATACCTTTTGTTACAGATCACACAGAGTGAGCGAAAGGCCCATAAACTAACTGTTGATATCCATTCAGAGTCTAGGAATGCTGCCTTGCCATTCCATCCACTCTCTTTCCTTCAAATAACTAGATTCTGTTGCTAGCCGTTTTTTCAGATAGGCATTGCTCAGCAACACCAAAATAATTCACTTCTCTGTGCATTTGGTTTGATAAAACTGGACCAACCTAAAGTGTCACCAAGCCACCTCGGCGTATATATTTACAGTGGATACAGGCATTCCACAGCATCAAGAGGTGTGACATACAACATAACAGGGAGCACTTTACTTGCTTCACTTTACGTCTCCACAGTGTACCAGCCATCTCCTGTTTTTTCTTCAATTACTGTCATGGATTTTCTGATGCCACTGCTTGTTCAAATCCACTAACAATGTCACATCCAATGCTGATGCACTCCATTCATAAGGACATCTGTTTTTTGCTCTGTTACCCAAACTAACATCCAATAGCACATTCTCTGGGTTAAAATGGAACTTCAGGATGTTCACATCAGGCCTGCAATGAAAACCCTGAATGGGGGTTCTTGGCTATAAGCCCACTGTGTTCTGGAATGTTATTGAACATTTTACCACTGCAAAATTTTAGAAAAATGACCTTGTGTGATTTTTCTTCATTGCAAGAAATTAGTCTTTTCCCACCAGATTGTTAATGTCACGATCAATTCTACCATCCCATTTTGTTTTGTAGTGGCACATACTCATCTGATCCCGGCCTGTTACAAGCCTTCTGGAGCCCTGCTAAGTGACAGTATTTGGGATCGATTGTGTTTTTCTGTCTTCAGTGGCAGGATGAACAGCCATCCTTAGCAATAGAAGTACATAAGAGTTGGGGGGAGGGTGATTACAACAGTACAGACTGTAACTGTAAGTGAAACTATTCATCCACACCTTTTTTGATTTTATCACCTCCTGCTTCACACACACACACACACACACACACACACACACACACACACACACACACACACACACACACACACACACACACACACACACACACACACACACAAACACACACACACACACACACACACACACACACACACACACACACACACACAATCCCACATGCACACACAATCTCCTAAGACTGTTGTTCCAGTGCACTTGAAACAGATCGTTCCTCATGACTTGAGCTTAGGACAACGCAGTTAGAACACACAAACACACTCATGTATGCAAAGATTTTTTATTTATTTACATGCCAGAGTAATAGGGAGGGAGACTGAGAGAGAGAGAGAGAGAGAGAGAGAGAGAGAGAGAGAGAGAGAGAAAGAGAGGCAAAGAGGGGAGAGTAAAGTGCCCATTTAATGTTCATTTATTGAGAACTACTCTCTCTCTACCAGTGAAGCAGTAGGAAGCCTCTTCCTGCCTGAACACCGAATTACATGTTTCTCTTCAAGCAGCCTCTTACTGAACAGGACAATAACTGGGCATCCTGAGCTTAACAACTTCAATCATCATTTTCCTGGGGCTGTGCTGGCTTTCACTGTCCTCATTTCCTTACATCCTCCTGTACCTCACTTGATTCGGTATAAACTCTTGAGAACTGTAGCAAATCATATGTGTGTACACGCACACACACACACACACACACACACACACACACACACACACGCACGCACACCCACACACACATACGCATATAGACTTAAAATGTAAAATCTTTACTATTACAAAAAACTTTATTGGACTCTTTCTGTGGTTCCTGTCTTTCAATAGCAAATTAAAGAGTGTATATTTAATTGCATAAAATTCCCAAGATGTAAAAAAAACCCTCTCCACGTAAGATCATTTACACATTGTATCGCCATTTTGAAACTACAATACAGTGATACCTCTACTTACGAATGTCTCTACTTACGAAATTTTCTACTTACGAAATTTCTCAGCAGGAAAATATTGCCTTTACTTACGAAAGAAATTTCGAGTTACGTAATGTAAAAACACAATATTGGCTGATACTCGAATCTCCCACAGGTTCCTGAACGCAACATTTTCATAGCTGCTCTGCCATTGGCTATTACCAATTACATATCTTCCTGGCATCCCACTGGCTAAGAGGGATGCCACTCCACCTCTACGTGGAGCTAGATCGGTGCTTATGCAGTGTCTTCGGCATTCGGCACTCGACCAATGAGGTGTTCTGATAGTTTTGCGCAAATATAATAACTTTTTGGGTACGTATTCGCTATGGACCCCAAGAAAGTGATGGAGAAAAGAGGAAAAGAAAAGACGAAGAAAAGAGTTTTTTGTCCATACAAACAAAGCAAGAGATAATAGAAAAGCGTGAAAAAGGGATGCATTTGGTTGATTTCGCCAAAGAATATGGCCGTAGTGCATCTATAATCGTCAAGTTATTAAAACAAAAGGAAGTTTAAGGAGTTTAAGGCATGCGTGGGTGGTTGGAGAAGTTCAAAAGGAGGACTGGAATTCACTCTGTTGTTCAGCATCATGAGACAGGAGCACATGAACCAAAGAGGGCAAAAAACAATGGGGACAGCTGTTGAAAGGTAAATGACCGCCATTATCATTCTTTACTCTATTCTTTGCTTTTAACATTATGCAAAACTGTCATTTATTGTGCATTAATCTAATTCTAACATGTATGTGTTACATCTTTTGATGCATTTTTATGCTTTATAAAACATTTATGTTGGAATTTTGGGGGGCTTGGAACGGATTAGGGCATATGCATTGAAAACGAGTCTCTACATACGTAATTTTCTACTTACGTAATTTCTTCCGGAACCAATTAATTTCATAAGTAGAGGTACCACTGTATGTAGATTTTAGCAAGACAGTGCTATATCTTTTTTTTAAGCTTAGAAAATGCCCATTCTTTATCAATGACTTTTATTAGACTGTATCATGACCCTCAATCTCATCATAAAAAATGAGAATTAAATGCATCCAACAATCTAGCCTAATTAGATCTCAGCTTCAGAAACTGATTGGATTAACTAGGATTAATTTTATTAAGATAATATAATGAATTTCAATATCACTATTTGACACAAAACACTAATTTTATACAAAGCGCCCACTTAGCTCATTATGCAAACTGAAAGTTATATGGACTTATGACAAAGGAATTAACACAACTGAGGGTGAGTACATAATTCTTCCTTTAACAGAGTAAATTAATTGGGACTCAAAGTTGTAACAGCTTTATTGAAAGTAAATGCTTCAAGTAGTCACATAGGATTTTTTAATTTTTTTTAAAAAAAGTTCAGAATTTGTTTATATGTCCCGACACTCCGACAGGACAGATCAAACTCTAACATTCCCATCTTCTACATAAATCAGAAGTTACATTTATAGACCATGATGACGCTGTGATTCTCTTTGGAATAAAGCAGTCATCTCAGACAGGCACTGCTTTTGAATAAAAATGATCAAACAATATTAAACTACGACAGCAAAATATTTCCTCCTTTCATTCACATGTCAGCCGACATGATATTAAAGTGATCTATTGGCGACCTACATGGGAGAAATTTCCTTGCTCAACCTGGACAATTTTCCTTCAGTCCTGCCTGTTAGTCCATTATCAGAAAGACAACAAAACAAAAGATGCCTCTGAATAAGACTGCCACTCAAGAACACACAAGTGCGCATGTGAGAACAAACACCTGAGAATGAAGCATATAATGAAAGTCTATCTGCAAATGATAGAGCCCTGTAAGTAAAAACTCAGTGCAATGCATAATCGTCCTTGAGCACTGAAGGTTCAGAGCTGTTGCACATGAACAACTCTTACAGCTCTTGGTGCAAACAGACCAAGCCTACACGTAAATGCTATAATGCACATATACAGACATATCAACCCATCTCCCAAAACCAACATTGGCATTGCATAATTCATCAGAATATCTAATTAACTTTTTATACACATTTTAAACATTTATTACCTGGTTATAAAGGGCGCACACATGCAGGGCGGTGTTGCCCGATGCGTTCTGGCCACTCATATCAGCTCCGTAAAACAGCAGGTGTTCCAGATGCTGCACGTGGCCATAGCGGCATGCCTGGAACAGATTTACAATACTTATTCATTTACAAAATTGCCATTTTAAAGTTAAAGGAACAACCATATAGTGTCACTAAAAAAAGAACTTAAATGTGAAAAAGGACTCATTGGATTTTGAAAAGTGATGTAATAAGTAGAATTACACCAAATTAGTCATCATGTTCTGTTTTTTTGAACCAAACAAAATATAGGAAATAAAATTGATACAATCCCATTTTTGAACCCTAATCCTAATCCTAATCTATCATGTTTTTTTAATCAATGTGTTAAAATAGCAAGTTAAATTGAAGAAAAAACTGCCAGGTCATAGTGGTGATTTTGTGCAAAAAGATTTTTGTGTTAAACATTTTTTAAATCTGGTTGGTCGTTTGTTTGTTTGGTTGGTTGGTAGGTTGATTGGTTGTTTGATTTGTTGGTTGGTCGGTCGGTAGGTCGGTCGGTCGGTCGGTCGGTCGGTCGGTTGGTTAGTTAGTTAGTCAGCATGATCTCAGCCCCCATGCTAAAAAAATATAAAGACGAGATCCCTGCAGTAACTAGAATTTAGATTACAATAAGATACAAAGAGAGCATGAATTAACATGGTCCTAAAACGTATCAGGAAAATCACATAAACCAGTAAGGGAATTGAAACTTTCTCCCTTATTTTTCTTTTGGTCTTTGCTTCATTCATAATGACAAGAGTCTATGGAATCAAAAGAACATTTAGTTTTTATCACTTCAATCTCATTGTGAATCTATGAACTGAAATTATTCTGGAAAATGTGGTGTGTTTTTGAGACTCTTCGTTTTACAGAACTGCCAGCCATAAACTTCTCCTCTAATCTCCATCTTCTTGTGCTGTGGTATTGTCCTGTCCATCACTGACAAAGAAGCGCACCAACTCTTGCCAGTAATTGTTTTCTCGCTTTTGTTCTGTGTGTGTGAGTTTGATAGCAGCGAATCAGAGGACGAATGATGATGGGATTGTTGTTGGTTATCGCACCATCAGTAGTGTATGCTATTGTACGGTTTAAATTATATCACTACAATACTGATGCTGAGAAGGACGCAACAGAAGGACAAGGAAATCAAGTTGAAAAAAGCTGAAGAATTACATTTACGAGAAAATGGGTAGCACTAGGGGACCTTTGTTTATAAGCTTTCGTGCATTCAAAATTGTTCTGCTGGGATACTGATAACAGACCGAAAATTTGGCCACATCTCCCTGTTCTAAAATCACTCCAATGGCTTTGTGTCTCCCTCAGGATCGAATATAAGGTCAGTCCACGTACTAATAAGTGCCTTAATGGTATTAATCCTGAAGGAAGATTACTCCTTATTATTACTCCTCAATGCTTCACAGGTCACCTCTGCTCTGGACAAGCAAGCTTTTTTGCAGATCCTGAGGACCAAGCTTTATAACATGGGAGACCGAACCTTCTGCTACATTGCTCCCTCTCTTTGAAAAGCTCTCCCTGTTCACCTGAGAGATCCACAGACAGTGGAAGCTTCTAAAAAAGGAGTAAAACCTTTCTTGAGCAATGCCTTTTCCTAAATTTTATTTTTATCTTATTCATTTTATTTGAGATTGTTCTACAATGTAAAGTGTATCACGAATAAAATTCATTAGTCTTTCCTGCTAAATATTCAATTGATGAATAGTTACATTTAGAGCAACACAACCATAGTAAAATATCATTTAGAACTCTAACACCTTTCTGTCACTGCTGTACTCACAATATGCTGTGTTTACTCTTCATATGTATTTCTACAACACAGTGTGAGTGAGAAATTCTGTGGAGATAGATCAATTTTTTTCCATGTACTTTTTCAGAACAAAATCTTTGGTTGGAAATGTAGTTCAAAGTGATATAAAAATATGCCAAATGAAAAAAAAACAACCAATATAATAAAAATAAATATAGTAATAACAATGGTTATCCAGGTCATAATGACCTGGATAACCATAATGACCTGGATAACTGAGAACCTACACAGACAGCAATAATAACATTCATCCATTCATCTTCCAACCCGCTTAATCCGCTAACGCAGGTCGCGGGGTAGCCAGTGCCTATCCTGGCAGTCTCAGGGCGTGAGGCGGGGGACACTCCAGGCACGACGCCAGTGTACCGCGGAGCCACATAGAAACAAACAATCATTCACACACACACTCACTCCTATGGTCAATTTGGGACCGGCCAATCAACCTGAGGCGCATGCTTTTGGAGGTGGGAGGAAGCCGGAGAACCCGGAGAGAACCCACGCAGACACGGGGAGAGCATGCGAACTCCGCACAGAGCAGGACTCGAACCCGGGTCCGCCGTGTTGTGAGGCAGCAGCGCTAACCACTGCGCCACCGTGCCGCCCCAGCAATAATAACAATGATTACAAAATCACCATGACAATGTGAGGAAAACACAAACATTTTATTCAGTCTACAGATGAGACCTCCGGTGCTGCACCTGCATTTGTATTCTGCATATCACTAATCACTGATTTGTTTGTGTTGTGTGTTACCTGGTGTATCTCCTGCCAGCCATTCTCATCTACACAGCCAACCTGTGCATGATCATGCAGCAGCAGCTCACAGCAGTAAGGATCACCACCCACCATAGAGCTGTGGTAAAGAGGAGTCAACCCCCTACTGTCCTTGTAGTCAGGTGATGCACCCAAGTCCAACAGTGTCTAGTAGGAGAGGAACATGGATATAAGGGGATAATGCCTAAATTCAGAGTCCAGACTGTTGTTGTATCTATGTTTTATCCATCATGACCATACAAATTGAAGGTTAAAGTGACTTGCAAACCTATAGTATATGCTGGTTTTTATAAATCTCACATGAACCCAATAAATAAATTCTCTAAAATCTTTAAAAACACTTTTATAGGTTTTTATTTGACAACAGCAGCAACATTTCTATGTTACAGGCCCAGTGACATTGAAAGTGTGGACAATGATAATGACCGAGCGGAAATAACCAATTCCAAATTCAACAGTTCTGGCTCATCAGGAAATCAATTATATGACTCATGTACACCATTTCATTTAGGTTGCAAGCCTCCTCAACCCAGACATGGAAGGCAATTGAATGAATATGACAGCCTATTCAAATGGGGGTATGCTGGGACTCACATATTTTGTAATAACTCAAGCACTCTCTACTAGAGATTACCTGCCTTCTTACCCAGAGATAAAAGTTTGCAAGCAAGCAATTGGCTTAGCAAGAGAAAGAATTGGTGTAGCAAAAAAAGTTAACAAATGAGTCAGCTGTCCAGTATTATTATTGCGTGAACATGTGTGTGTGTGCCTGTGTGTGTTATACTCACTATAAGGGCTGTGTGGTTCTTGCTGCGCACAGCCTTGTGTAGGGCAGTAATGCCGTCTTTTGTTCTGAAGTCCAGATGTGCACCTCCACTCTTCAGTACCTTGATTAGCTCTGCACATCCCTCCAGCTGTGATGCCAGTGTCAGAGGACATTCTGTAAATTCCAGTAAAAAACAAGCAAACAATTTTAAATATAAGTTTTTGCGTCTTTTTTCTAAATATCAAACAATTGATGATGTTAATATCTGATGAAAAAAACTGCCCAATGAAATGTCCTGATACTCTGCATGTAGGTAAATGCAATGGTTGCTGTGATTGTCACACTCTGACATACTTAGGTAATTGCTACCTGTTGGTGTTTAACCAAGCTATTCTTATGTTTCCCTCACATCACAGCTCTCAATCCTACAGGCCAGACAACAGCGAAATCTCTATGGCTGGACAAACATTTGTATTTAGGAGACATTAGCATACAAAACAAAGCAGCTCTGCCCAGCATACTAAAGGATTATTTCAGAAATGCACACTTTGTCATTTTGTACTGAAAAAACAGAAAAAATGACACTACTTGAGAAAAGGAAATCATGGGGAACAAAAAAGAATAACAAGAAGAAGGCAGTTGGTATGCTTTCAGCATAGACTTCCTCACCTCCTGTGTCAGGATCATGGAAGTTGGGGTCCAGGCCTTTGTCAAGGAATCGTGAGACCTTTTCAGTGTTTCTCTGCTGTACATACTCCATAAACTTCTTCAGGTTTGCCTAATGGAGGGAGACAAGGGAATGGAAAGATGAGAGAGTAGAGAAAGAGACAGCTGTGATTGGGTAATGTAAGACTCATGTGGATGGGGATGTTTAATAATGCAGTTCAGAGATGAAAGCTAAAGTCACTGCTCTCTCCCTGTGTTTTAAAGGTTTTATTCCTGCTCTGTCTTGGCAAGCAAATGGACCATTTGCGGTAGCTATATAAGTTATAACAGGATGGACAAAAAAACCGGGACAAGGCTACAAAGTAGCACTGAAATAATAGCCTATTTTAGTGCCAAAACGGGAAAAAAATGCAACCCAGCGGCTGGTAAGAGCAATACTCTACATCACCGGATCCAACTTAAATGTTTAAGGTAATCTTCATAAAACAGGAACAAACACTGCATAAATTCAAATAAAAATTCTGCCCAGCACACACACACATGCACACGCACACGCACACGCGCGCACACACACACACACACACACACACACACACACACACACACACACACACACACACACACACACACACACACACACACACAAACACACACACACACACACACACACACACACAAATTTCCTCATTGACTTATAATTAAAAATATTCATTACCTATACTGATGAGTGTAGGCCTGCAGAGTATATAATTAAAAATGAAGCTGTGAGTGAGGCACCAACACAAAAATTTCATAATGGAGCACTATAGCCTTGAGATCAGGAGCAACAATCAATACTGGATTATTTGAGCCCTAAACTAGGATGTATCTAATAACTATGTTCGCCACTGTAAAATAACAAAAAGACTATAAAATGTATTTTACTTCAAAGTATAATTCTGATCTTGTAAAATAAAAATGGCTTAAAGCTGAATATGCAACTCAAAGATTTAGTTGGACAATAGTTGATGTCCCCAAAGTACCCCTTACTACTGCATTATATCAAGGATTCTGAGCTTATATAACATCCACATGTGCAAAAGCTTCCACTCATGCACATTACATTTTACATGGCATGGTTAGCACAGGGCATTTAGTATATTAAACCTAATAACAGACTTACAAGCGTATACACTCACATGAAAGAATGCAGTGGCTGTTTTTCTCACCATGTACGGCATCATATACAGTATATCCTCACTCTGAGAAGTCCCACTCTACATATCCCTCTGAATTTCACATCACATCCTCCACCGAGTCATCTGCAGCTTGCTCGTCTCTACAAGGCTGTCTCTTGTTCACACACATGCACACACACACACACACACACACACACACAGACACACACACACACACACACAGAGATGCGCGCGCACACACACACCACTAACATGCTGCGAGAAGCCGCTATCCGCTACACTCATCACTCCAAGTCAAACTGTGTGAGAAATACACTTTGTATTTTTTGTAGATGTGCTGTGAGGCAGTTGTTATGGTGATGGGATACAAAGACAACTCTGGCAGCCAGTGTAAACATGAGTGGGAAGATCGTTGAGCTTGTGTTTTAGTATGTGGTGAAATAATGCCTTGAAGAGGCAAGGGATGATTTGCCGCTGATCAGCTGAACGTGATGTGTGTTTTGTATTAGTCCCCTGCTGAACAGGGGACTAATAGAAAGGTTTGTTTTATCTGCTTTGATGAGGATCTTGATGAAAATCATAATTTTCTCCGTACACACATGCACACATGCAAACATTTTCACTATGACATAATTGTAGTTCATCAGATTCAAAAGTCATATCTTGTGCCAAACTGTAACAGCAACTAAGACCAATAAAAATGACGCACATCCTTCATTTGTCATTAAGAGTTAAAGCTTCTGTAAATTTATACAAAAGCCAATACAATGCTTTACAGATTAAATCTTATTTATCAAAACATTTTTGCATTACGAACCGACTTATGTGTTTTCATAAATAAAAAACTTAAGTAATTCCATACTTAATGTTTAATTTAAGTGAGTAGTACAATTTATGTAATTACAAATGCTCTGATCTGTCTTCTTGACACACTCAAACAACTAAAACAAATATATTATTTTGGAAAATTTATCAAGTTTTACAAAGTAATGAGTTCAAAACATTTATTTCAAACATCTGTGCGCTAACCATTACGTTACTAAAACTTCCTCCATATCTCATAAAATGATGGTCACATTAAAAAGGTGGAAATTAGAAAAAAATGAAAGGAGTAGAAAAAGAGGCAGCAGGACCCTAATAACACTACAAGTTCTTTATTAATTTTCTAACTGTAATTTAATTTTAATATGACTGCTGTTCTGCACAGGCTATTGTACTCAAGTTAATAATGATGTAGTGTTCTGGCAAGAATGATTATAGAGAACATAATCTTCAAACAGAGGGATAAAGGCTTACCTTTTGCAACGTTGGATTGCTTTAAGAAAGACAAATGTGTCAATTTAGAGTGATGCTGGCAGTTCAAGACGAGAAGCACCCTCCACACTAAAGTTACCTCTGTTTTCCTACAGGACAGATGTCCGTTTTATCAGTCCACTACTTCTACCTGATGATCCATTTATTGATTACCAATAGAGCAGCTGATACTCATCTATCACTTTCTAACTAATCTTTTAAATATCTGTTTACACCGTTGGTCTTCAAAGCCGGATTTTCTTTTTGAAGTTTTTTGTCTAGTGTAGGAAAAATGAGAGCATTATCTTTTAACAAAAATACTACTAAATTAGTTTCAAAAGGCTTATGTGCACAGACACGGGTGTGGTGTAGTGAACCACTGCAGACTGATGATCAAGCTAGTCTTACTGCTGCGACGACTGAACAACACTATCACACAATAAGTGGAATCCCCCTATCATTTTGTATATAATGTCACATGCTGTGTTAAGCATATTAAAGTGATCCCACCATATGCGAGCGTAGAATTTATGTGTGAGCAAGGACACAGCATGCAGTTCACAGATTTATAGGTCTTTACTCATCTGCAAAAACCAAACCTTGGTTAAAAGTTTGAATGGTGGTCTGTTCACTTTGTCTATCATGAGGATGGAATATCCTGTTGCTGGGTCAAGAAAAAAAAGGGAAATCAAAGGAAAGATGAGAGAAAGAGAAAAGGGAAGGAAGACATGAGAAATGCAATTTGTGCAGTAGAACAAGAAAAAGTAGAACAAGAAAAAATATCAATAAGCAATATAATCTATGGCTATTCAAAATGTTAAATAAAAGATAGCCTTCAGTTGCTCAGCACAATGTGTCCATATGATAAGAATTCAATCTTCAACTACAGTCTTTCATTAAAATATGGTATTTTTGTCCCTCTATGTTTGTTCTACAGAGGACTGCAAAACATTGGCGCTATTGTGAATAGAAACTTCCAATTTAGAATAGAATCCATTATTGACTTTGAAACTAATCAAAATTTTGACTTCAATTTCCCTCTATGCTTTCCTTAAGCATCAGAAAGACGCTCTTGTTGCCACAACCAGTAAAGGGGGATTATTCACCTCTAGACAGCAAGATAATAAAAAGACAATATAGCTTATTTTCAAACTAACTTCAGTGTGTTCTCCCTTTTTCCTCCTTTTATTAAGGATTTTTGTCAAATTCATAAAAGGCAATGTAAAGATGTCACCGTTCATGTCCATCCATGTGTAATCCATATATTTAAGTATGGCAGACTCTGCCCTATATTTACACTCAATAACACATGGCTGAATAGCCCTCGGTCTACCACAGCTGGTTCGAGTACACAGCGGCATGGATGAGCAGTAATTCCAATGCTCACCAATATGATGCTTATTCAGAGGGATCATATTCTGACCTAATGTTATCTGGCCCGTGAATTACACACATGCTCTACCGTGTCACAACTGCCTAGACAGAGTCAGGCAGTGCGGTGGGACATCGGCTTCCTCATGAAGGTGGTCAGACATCAGGCTGATATGAACATAGTTTCTACAGCTGTTCAAAGGGCTCAAGCGAATGTGGAAGTAACGATTCAACCGGGTTGAACACAGTCTTACTGTCAGTGCCAGCTGCATTATAGCACCTCATTGTGAAGACAAGTATGTGGTAACAGTCAATGACATTCCCACATTTACATCAAGGCCTATTTCCTATGTGTAATTGGGACACGTATCCTATGCTTTTAAAAGATTCCATAAACAGATTTAACAACAAAGTTGACTGATGTGAACAGACTCCTAATGAAATTTTATTCCAGCTCATCAAGTACACCATGTGAGTGTTTTGTTGTCATATTTGTGACACATTTGTGTAGGTCTATTCAGCCTCTCTGACAGTGATGCAGAAAACAATTGTGACAATGACTGATAGTCTGCTAAATCAAACCCAACAGTGTCAGGGATGAACAAAACATCTGAAACCATTGATCTAATTAGTTACTTGAAAACACTGTTCATAAAGAAACGGAGGGCATTTTGTACATATACAGTCATACTCAAAAGAAATAATCATTTAGGAAGGTGGGAACATGAAGGCAGTGTCTGTTAAAATGATCCTATAAAAAGCCTTGACCAACTCGTTATCATGGTATAAAATAGTGCTCTACCATGTGACATCAACAATCAATGCATATATTTATGCAGTCACATCAGTAAACAATGAAACCCTATCTGGCACAGAATGTTCCTGGTTTTCTGTGTGTTTACGCTCTACTGGCAGTCACTTATCTAATGGCTGAATGGAGTAAGAGTGAGAAGGCCTTGACCCCTCTCTTTCAGATGCCTTGTACAGAAGCTGTCCTGGTGAAGAGGTGCTGAATTTTAATGAGCACACATAAATCCAGAGAGACACAACTCCCATTAGGTGCATTCTTCTTTCCCTCATGACACAACTATGAGCAGTAGAAGAAAAGCAATTTACACTTTGTGTAGTGATGGAATAATAAACGCAAATATTTGTCAAACAGCTGTGTATGCAAGGGTTTCTTTACATTTCTTTTTTATTATAAAAAATAAAATAAAATTGAGGTAACATATTTTGAATTAAAGGGACAATAAAGTTAATTTTAAGTGACATATATGTTATTCATTATTATGAAAGAAGAAAAAATAAATGTTATGTGTGTAGCATCATCCGTTTGGTCAAAAATGCTTAAAATCTGTGCCGCAGCAGCTTCCGCAGTCAGTGGTCACGTGGGCATCATACGTCACTGGCAAACAATTTAGCTTGGCAACCATAAGAAACAATGCAGTTCTAGACGCAATTAACACCAAAAAGATCATGGTTACCTGCGCGGTGAATGGTTGTGTCAACAGAACAGCAAAAAGACGCAACTTTCAAATAAATTCGTTGTGGAATTAATAACAACCATTGATGGGCTAGCGAGTTAGCACTTTTAGCGCGATCCCTTCCCAGAAGGTAATCTAAAGAACAACAGGTCCTTGTCTTCGCGTCTTATTGCTGTTCTGTTGACACGATCGCTCAGGGAGTACTGGGAGATGCAGCGTAAGGTGAAGGTAGAGGTAGCAAAGGCCAAACAAGGGGCTTATGATGACTTGTATGCTAGGTTGGACAGTAAGGAGGGAGAGACTGATCTATACCGGTTGGCAAGACATAGACAGAGATGGGAAGGACGTGCAGCAGGTTAGGGTGATTAAGGATACGGAGGATAGATTTTAAGTACTTAAGCTCAACAGTTCAGAGTAATGGAGAGTGTGGAAAGGACGTGAAGAAGCGTGTCCAGGCAGGATGGAACGGGTGGAGAAAAGTGTCAGGTGTGATGTGTGATAGAACAGTTTCAGCTAAAATGAAAGGAAAGGTGTACAAAACTGTGGTGAGACAAGCGATGTTGTTTGGTCTAGAGACAGTGTCACTGAGGAAAAGACAGGAGACAGAGCTGGAGGTAGCAGAGATGAAGATGCTGAGGTTCTCTCTGGGAGTGACCAGGAAGGATAGGATCAGGAATGAGTACATCAGAGGGACAGCACATGTTAGAGGGTTTGGAGATAAAGTCAGAGAGGCCAGACTGAGATGGTTTGGACATGTCCAGAGGAGAGATAGTGCATATATTGGTAGAAGGATGCTGAGTTTTGAACTGCCAGGCAGGAGGCCTAGAGGAAGACCAAAGAGGAGGTTTATGGATGTAATGAGGGAGGACATGAAGGTAGTTGATGTGAGAGAAGAGGATGCAAAGGACAGGGTTAGATGGAGGCAACTGATTCACTATGTCGACCCCTGAAGGGAAAAGCCGCAAGGAAAAGAAGAAGAAGTACATGAATGGTTAAATGTAAACGTATAATAATTTTGAACACAAACTAATAGCAAGCAACATCAAAACAAATAAAGATCTAATGATTGTCATAAAAATCTGCAATGTAAAAATCTTACACACAGCAGCCACTACATTTTAAAATTTGATTCCTATAGATGTTTGTATCTATAAAACTACAAAGCTAAATATGTTGTGAATAATATCTTTGTGAAATGTACAAAAGTCATTAATGTTCATGCATAACTTTACTTCATTATTTCCATCCTAAACCTAACTTCTAGTCATCCATTTTTAGAAATGCATTTATCCTGGAGCCTATCCCAGCTGACACCGGGTAAAAGGTTGGATACACCCTGGAAATCATGGCAGTTCATCACAGGGCTATCATACAGTGAGACAATTTATCATTTTGGGACAACACTTTTTGTTAATTTGGGGTAGTGCAGTATCAGTGCAGTATTAATATCTGTAGCTAAATACACCTATCTCATGTAAAAATTTTTTTTAATATTTTAAAATAAAGTAAGGAACTATAAATTATAATACTTTGTAAGTGCATTCTCATTTTTTCAGCATTTGTAGCACCTAATGGGAGAGAATTGCTTAAACATGTAGTAGAATTGAGCTCTCTGATAAAGGTACCTCAAAATTACTCTTTGTGGCTTAATGTGTGTATTTAAACTCTGCTAAAAGACACAGAGCTGCTATGTTCTGCTTCACGCCTGTTAGACCAGATTAGTGTTTCTTTGTGTGTTTTATCTGCATATATCTGAAAACTGTTCTACCTCCATCTATGTGTATTTGGACCGCAGCCTTCAGTGTGTTCTTCTGAAAGAGGAAGCATTTACTAATCTCCAATATCCGTGCCTAACAGGCTTAAAGTGTAATGCTCTTAGCTACAAGAAAGACCAGTTCACTTTATGGTAGTTTGTGAACTTGAGCCAAAAGAACTGTTTTGTCTGCGAGGGCAATCTTCAACCGTTATTATAAAGCATCAAATAAATCTCAATAATTTGACACTCTTTAGCTTAAGGGAAGACCAATACTAAGAGGCTTGACGGTGAAATGTATTGCACTCATTTAGTCATAAATGTACAAACATCTCTTCCCCTCTCTCTCTCTCTCTCTCTCTCTCTCTCTCTCTCTCTCTCTCTCTCTCTCTCTCTCTCTCTCTCTCTCACACACACACACACACACACACACACACACACACACACACACACACACACACACACACACACACAGAGTTAAAAGCACGTACTGTTTCATCATTTTGGGCACATATTTTATTTATGATACATGACTACCGTAAAAATATATTCTTAAACCTTTAGTACAAATGATGAGTGTTGTTGCTATAGCAAGAGCAACGGCATCGAATACACCGAAAATGTTCCTCCATAAAATGTAGGTGTTACACCTCTCCAGTGAAGATTTGGGAAGATCTCACAGTTAAGCTCAGCTGTCATCCTCATAGCAATCATGAAATATACTCTAAACAACTTGATGAATTCAGCAGTATTGTAGCTTTTCACACCTGCTTACACACTGAAAAAAAAAAAAAACAGTTTGTTAAACCTGCCACTCAGTCCAGATTTGCGGAAATGTAAGCACATTTTCAGCTTCACACCTTTTCACTCATCCAACAAAAAACATCTTGTTTTGCAAAAACAAGTAAAAACACTTTCCTACATGTATACACATAAGTATGACATGTTTGTTTGTTTTTTGCCATTTTATTGCCCCACTTTTCAAAATACCCCTTCAAAATTGCAGGTTTTATTTTCTAATTGCTAATAAACTAAAATGAAATGTATAGCACAACTATTCAAACTGACACACAGAGAGCAAAAAAACCATTCTCTTGTCTCGAAAAAGCTAAACACATTTTCTGTTTCACACACATTTCCACACATTTAAAATGGCACTTTTTAAATTCAGAGCAGACTCTATCTGCTCAGGAGGCTGGGGTCTTTTGGAGTGCAGGGGCCACTCCTGAAGACCTTCTATGACACTGTGGTGACCTCGGCTATTTTTCGTGGGGTGGTCTGCTTGGGGAGCAGCATCACTGCGGCCGACAGGAGAAGACTGACCAGGCTGATTAGGGAGGCCGGCTCTGTCCTAGGATGCACTCTGGACTCAGTGGAGGTGGTGGGAGAGAGGAGGATGACAGCTAAGCTGTAATTTTTTTTTGATGCAGACCATCAAAGAAACTGTAACTTTTTAGTATGGGACAATGTGAACTTTTATCATGTAGCCCCAGTCCAAATCTGGTCTGCCTACAGGCAGCACTTTCTGTGCATGCCTCTCATGCAGGCTATGGAACAGGAATGTGATAAACTGATGTGGGTGCAATTCAGGGACAGATGGGACAGCAAAGACGCTTCTTCCCTCTATGTATGACAAGGGGAAGATACTACCTGTGATGTGAATGAGGTGTTGCACCCAGACCCAGCTGTACAGCAAGTTGGTCCTTAATATTTTTCTTGCTTCTTTTCTCAAATATTTTTATTCAGATTTTTTTCTATTTTGGTGTATGTTTTGTGAATTGTGCTTTAGCAATTGGAAAAAAAAATTCCTGCATGTCTTTTTTCTTTATATTTTTCTACACATTTGTTTTTGTTATTTTCTTCTTTAGTTTACTGTTTTTGTAGCAAGAATCTATAAAATCAACAATTATAATTTGAAGAAAGAAAGTTCAATGTGCTTTAGAACACAGCATTGTCCAACTGGTTGATAAAGAATCAGATAATAAGAACAATATACTGTATGTGCATATTTTGACGCTATAAGGGTATTAAAAATTGCTTAGGCAATGTTTCAATTTGCAAAACATCTGAAGTGTTCTTCTGCTTGTGTGCGCGGTTGTATTAATGGTGTGTAGAGATTTGGCAAAAGGATCCCCATTTTAAAAGACAACACAGAAAAAATATAAAAGAAAAAAACAGTACAAGAAAGAATGAAAAGATAAAGCCTCTGGCATTCTAGTTTAAAGCTAGCCTTGACCTGGCGCCATGCCACCTACTGATAAAGCATTCACAACCAGTCTGGTTATCCTATGATGGAGAGCATATGTACATTTAGAGTCTGTAAAACATAACAAAATGAAAGAAAGTAATTATTTTAAAAGTAGTTACTTGGGCAAGGAACATATGAAAACAATAATCATTAAATTCTGTAATATTGTAGTTCATTCGTATTGATGTAAAATCTGCCTTTCTGACATATAATACTCGAACATTAGCAGCACCCAATGAAAAATGCACAGATTAAAGAACAGCAAATGACATTCCCTGATCAAACTTTCAATTCATACATATATACAGTATATATATGTATGTATGTATGTGTGTGTGTATATATATGTGTATATATATATATATATATATATATATATATATATATATATACTGTATATGTATATGTAAATATACACACACACACTGTATGTGTGTATACACTGTGTATACACACACACACACGCACACATATAGACTCAATGAATCGGTATCTTGAATAGACTTCTCGCCTACTGAGTTGTTTTAGAGTCATTTTGTTAAGAATTTTTTGTGTCTAACCTCTGTGGTCCGGGTCTTGGCGGCTCTCTTTGAATGCAGCATCATGTTGGCTTTTGTAATCCTTTTCAGAAGCAGTGGAATAATGTGTTTTAGCTCTGTATAATATTTAGTGTTTCTCTTAATTATACCACTTTGGACAGGCAGAGCAGTGTCAGCGTGCTCTGACAGGACCACAACAACACATGCAAATCCATGTCCTCTTTGTCATTCATCAACACAATCACAGGCATGCAGTGCACTGGCTTATTCAATTCTGCTGCGTTTCAGGTACCTTCCCGTCCAAAATGACAAGATGGCTGCCATAATTAACTTGCATTCTTTGCTTGCCTTAATCTCAACTAGGAAACACATTGATTTATGTTAAATACCACTCCTAAGGTATCTTTAATGTCACCTTGTTGTGTCCGATCTGCAGACTGGATGCACCACATGGAGCTATTTAGTTAAACTGCAGTTGCATTGGGAATGTGCTATCACAGGACACTGATTTCATTTTGCAACATATGCACCATGTTTTTCCTTTCTTTTCAATGTGTAGTGATCCCACAACATTTTCTGTTGTTTCCCTTGATAGCCCTTGCTGTTTTCTTCTGTCTCTTGCATTTTGAAGTCTGCACCTTGGATTCACATTAGAGCCACAAGAAAAGCATGTACACTGCTACAGAAATAACCCTCCATACAAAACACTCTGCTATCCTTATAGTTATTTGACTGTTGGGAAGTAATTTGCTCCAGGATTTTTAGGAACTGGGTTACCTAAATAAAGCAATTACCACACCCACTTACAAGATTGAATACACTGTTTAGACAGATAGAGAGAAAAGCAGCAGTCATTCATTCGTTCATTCATTCGTTTTTTCATTCATTCAATCATCTGCTGCTTCTGCTTTTGCAAGTCACGGAAGTTACAGCAGCCACTCCCAGTGGACATACGGACAAGACGTGAGGGACATTCTGGATGCGAGGCCGGTGCATCGCGGAGCAAAACAAAGTGCATATTTTTGGAGGTGGGAGGAAGCCGTAGAACCCGGAGAGAACCCATGTATACACCGGAAGAACGTACAATGTTTCTGGGGTGGCAGTGGCTCAGTGGTGGAGCAGACGTCTTGAAGACAGATCGCCCAGCCATCGGTGATTTGAGTCCCGCTCCTGCCAGGACATCGTCCGCAGTGTGAGCTGATGGTGGGAGGTGTCAGCTCAGCTCCCAGCAACTGCCGAGGCGCCCTTGAGCAAGGCGCCGCCTAAAAGCTGCTCGTGTGGGGCACGATCCCTCATGCACGACCCATCACTCTGCCTCCCCCTAATATTTGATGTATTTTTTTATTTTTTTATTTAACTTGTATTTATCCTGGTGAGTCCCATTGAGATTACAGATCTCTTTTGCAAGGGAGCCCTTGCCACATTCACGCTCACATTCACACCTACGGGCAATTTAGGCTGACCAATTCACCTATGGTGCATGTTTTTGGAGGTGGGAGGAAGCCAGAGATGTAAGCATGACCTAACACATATGTTACTGCATGCAACTGTAGTGTAGAGACAGAAAGACAATTTCTCCGTTGAGGAACAATAAAGTGGACTTCCTTCTTCTTCTTTCTACTAACTCTGCAAAGAACATGACTCTTACCCAGAACCATATTGCTGTGAGGTGATAGTGTTACCCACTGCGCCACAACATTTGATGATCACATACATCGATTGTGAATTTACCAGTACAGGATCATTAAAGACAGACAGACGGACAGACCGTCCGTCCGTCTATCTAGCTAAAGGGATGTTATTGGACATTCATTCATTGGACATTCATCTAAGTGGCAGGTGTGGTACGCCCTAGTCAAGTGACCAGTTTATCACAGAGTCACATACTCTGTGATAAACTAGAGTGTCATGTAAATTGCATGTTTTTGGTGGTGGGAGGAAGCTGGAATGTACCCATATAGACATGGGTGAAACATCCAAACACCACACAGAGACCCCATGTTTAACTGAACTAAGGACCTTACCCACAGAACCATTGTGCTGCCCATTATTTGAATATTATCATACTTTTTTTTTTTACTGCACCAACACTAAAAATCCATTATTCACATCATGAACAAGAAGCTATCAGATTTAAATTAAAGCATTTTTCACAGCTACTGGCATTTCATACCGAGAGATTGTGGGTTGAAAAATGACTAAAAGTCAGCGTGTAGTCTAAATTACATTCTATCAGATGATGAAATATGACAGACTTCTCTTGTTGAGTGTATTGAACGACTGAGTGCTTTTGTATGTTAGTGTTTGTGAACACGGAGGTTGGGGGAACATGAGGGGAATGCATGCTGTCATCAGAATGAAATCTAGAGAAAGGAAGAGCTGAATCAGGACCAGTCATGTGCTTTTTTCGTTGGTGCACAGACAAGCAGACACAAGGGGGCACAGCCAGAGGATGAAATACAATTACACAGACCAAAGGTGAACTGGAGCTTATTCTGGTGAAACTTACATCAAAATAAATCAGACAGTAAAGCAAAAATTACCCCCCCCCCTTTACATTTGATCCCCAGCTGTAAACAGGTCAGGGAACACAGATGGAACAGAAGAGGGCAGCAAACAAGCTGCAGGCTGAGACAGGGGAAATGTGGGAAGTGCTTTTATTCAGTCAGATGATTGTACTTCATGCCTCTGGCATCCTCTTCTACCTCTAATCATTATGGCTGACCTAGAACGATGTAGCTTCTTGCTAGTGTGATTTTGCAGTAGCAAGAAACAATGTGGTAAAATGCATTGAGACAGAATATATCCTCGGTTGCTTGCCTCCTTCCTTGGTTGGTTGTTTTTTCACTAACCCAGCAAACACTGCTAACCTTGTAAACCTGCCACAAGAGGATGCAAAGGTGCTGCTATTATTAGTTTGCGAGCCACTATGGCCTCAGATCTGACATATTTTAGTTTTTTTTTTAACAATTCTGAATGTGTAATTTGTAGGTGATGGTATTTTTATTTTAATGTTGTGTTAACTGGACATGATCCTAAGATCTCTTGGTCAGGGACTGATATCCAGGTTTAACTAAAATAGATGTAGTAAAGCATATTATTGAAGTAAATATAGAACAACAAGAGACCATTTGTCTTTAATAGGCTCTTTGTATATAAATTTTGTTTTATGCTTCAAACTTTGGTGACTTAGGATTCTTTCTCTTTTCTTTCAGTGACATCAACTTCTCTGTAGTCACATAATTGTACTAAAGCTGACTTATATCCCATCTCTGTCACACACTTGTTTCTAGTGAACTGGTACAGTGAAGTGTAATATCATCAAGACAAAGATTAAAGACAGTTACGACAGACCTGCACAACCTCTCACCCCATAAGGATAGACAGATAGTTTCAGAAGACATTTTTTAACACAAATGGCAATAATAACTAAATAATTTAAACTAAATGGTCTTCAGGTCTTCAGTGTATGGAGCTTTGTTGTTGATTACGTTGTTCTCACAATATACGATTTTGCAGCTAAGGCAATGGGCTATTGTTTCAATACCTACAGCTGAACGCTATGTGCGATAATATAGGGAAAGGGAATAGTAAAAAAGACTATGCTATTAATATCAAAAAATGATGGTTGGAATAATAGTTGGGTATCTGCTTAATTTAATTTATGCTATTGCAGACTACTTTTGCATTTGTCCTTATCTTCAATTGCAGGGACAAAACTTCAGCACGTTAGTATTAACATGTTTAACAGGCAGAGACTTATTGGAGTGTATTATAAGGACCCTGGGGCAATAGTTTCTGCATGGCCTGGTTTAAGAGCATGCTGAATACAACATAATCAATTCTGTCTTTCACATCTGCCCCATCACTCTCTCTCTTTCAAAATGTCAGTGTACACAATCCATAATAACAATATCACACGAAGAACACAAACAACAGTAGTCTAATATCTGGTAGGCAATTACAGTAAGTATCTATAGAAACCAAACTCTACAAGGTAGGACCAAAACACTACAACACAAATCAAATCATGAATTCCAAAACAACAAAATGACATGATAGACGAGACTTTTTAATCCTTATAGATTCCACACATAATGAATTCATATTTGGACCAATGCACTCATGGTAGTTATTTGTGCATGATCAGGTGACCAGACTGCCAGTTGTAGCTCATGATGACTTGCCTGTAGGGTCAGCTGAGACTCTCAGCATGGGTTCAGAGAAAACAATGTGAATAGCAGTTTTTCATTTTTTATCGGATGATGTTTATATGTTCCATTCACAGACACATCATCCTCATCATTATCCTCCTTATGACAGCAATGTAACACAAGAACAGTAGTATGACAAAGGCCAGACAGTTACTGCAGTTCCCTCCTAGAGAGACACACTTGCAGATCCTAACATTTCACATAAACACACTTTAATAGACGCTTGCAGCCCCATGTGCATACTCGCATATAGAAATGTATGTCACACACACACACACACACACACACACACACACACACACACACACACACACACACACACACACACACACACACACACACACACACACACACACACACACACACACACACACACACACACACACACACACACACACACACACACAATGATGCAAGCCCAGAGTAAGTAAATGAACCAGTGCGGAGAGAAACATTAGCATTCAGTCAGGGTTTCATTCAAGACTGCACCATCTCTTCACACAGCCAACATGCAGCAGAGCATAACAACAGAACATAAGCCGAGAGAGAGAAAGAGAATGAGAGAGAGAGAGAGAGAGAGAGAGAGAGAGAGAGAGAGAGAAGGAGAGGGAGAGAGAGAGAGAGAGAGAGAGAGAGAGAGAGAGAGAGAGAGAGAGAGAGAGAGAGAGAGAGAGAGAGAGCATAGCCAGATTGACAGAAATGTGTTGGATAGTGTTCATGTATAACTAGATATACAAAATATGAAAAAAACAGACATACGAAAAACAAACATTTATTTATAATGACGAAATTAAAATAAAAACAGATGATGAGAGCAACTGAGGTACCTTACTATTGAGCCTGGCCTTCCTTGTTTGTTTAGTTTTTCTTCCCTTTCTTCTGACTGCTTGTCCTGTGCCCAGTGCGGATCCCATTTCACACACTCTCCCTGCCCCACATGCACTCTTGTAGGTCAGCTACAGTCCCAATGCCAAAACACCATGCACATGGCCATATCCAGTGCCTATCCTCCCCGTCCTCTCGTCTTGATCTCTCTCTTCTTCACTGCTCCTTCTCTTTTCAAAGTGAGAGACTCACATGGTCACTTGCACAACCTCTCACCCCAGCAAGGCTGTACACACTGCCTCCAGTGCATGCACAGATACACAGAGAGATGGTAAGGGGTGATTTTGCAGGATGCTGGAGTGAACAGAGGGAGGGTGGGGAAAAAGAGAGCTGAAGAAAAGGGAGGGAAAATAGCGGGAGGAGAGAAAGTATGAGATAGAGGAAGGGATACCAGAGAAACGAACAGAGTGGTTAAGGGTTTAGAAACATGAGAAGCTATCAAAACGGAGATAGAACAGATGAAATATGAGGCAGGAAAATTGGAAAAGTGGAAATTCCTAATCAATATGAAAATAATTGAAGCTGGTGCAAGCTCCGTTATTACAACATGTAAACTCAGGGTTTTCTGTCACAATTATATAGAATATGTAACTGTGGAGAAAGTCTCCACCAGAACAACAGGGGCTTGACACTGATAGTGAGATATATGACAATTCATCTGGTAGTGCTGCAGGAATAATGATTTTTTTCCAGTTGTAGAGAGGGCTCAGATTATTTCTTTCCATATGTGTTGTTTGTGTGTGTGTTTGTGCGTAAAGTGAGAGTATTCATTATTCTACTCACGTATTCCTTTACTTTGTTCAAAGTTCTAAATTTCTCTTCTTTTTAGGGGATTATCGATGAGTGAGCCGTTGTCTGAGAGGGATTGTCTGTTTGACATATCCTCTCATTCTGTGCCATACACTCATCTGTGTATGTGTGTGCATGCGTGTATTGTGTGCTTATGTATTATGGAAAAATCCCACATCAAATTTCACTGTGCCTGCAGCTACAATAACAATGCACTGATAGGAAGGTTTAGGCACTGTGCAAATGCTCAGTGGGATTTAGCATCTCCGAATAATAATACACCTACAATGAGATCCATTCTATGAGCAGTTTTATTGTAAATTGAAAATAATGCAGGAATTCTTATTCATAAATACAATAAGTTATGCAATATAAAGCCAAGTGTAGGAGGAATAGCACTACTAAAAAATCCATTTTATGGGAAAGCCTTTTGTGAATTATGATTTCCCGCACATGTAGTCAACAAAATTCAACACAGTGTAAGCTGGGATCAATTTAGACAATTATTTCATCCACTGAATTAGATCATTTCATTTTTTTACATGGTGTGTAATTTCTCAACTGGTTCTGTTATATTAGCACACGCCTTGCTCTGCTGGCGTGTTGTACGGCTTTGGTGACCACATTGCCAAATAGGGCGTTACTAAATGCTCTCTATTACTGTATGTGCCTCTTTAGTTTGTACTAACCCACCCCCTTCTGAACCACATCTTTGGACTTGATGCCCAAGGCTTTCATAATTATACATAGTATAAACACATCTATCTTTCTATCTATTCAGGGTTTGAAATGCACAGTGACTTCCTGAAGAGCTGTGATTTTTGGTGTGAACCTCAACTTAACATGTCACATGTAAATGCAATGTGAAAGTTGAAAACTGTGAGGTTAGTTATAGGGTTAATGTAAAAACATTCTTTTTAGCATGTACTTTCACCTCACTGTCAATCCCCTTTACATATGGGGGAGGCATGAGGGCCAAAAGGCAGGATTTACAACCATGAAAAGTATGCAGGAAGCAAAAATAAATTATTTGTAATGTTTGTCAATCATTTTGCCCCTCAGCTTTAGCATTGCCCCTCAGAATCATGGACATTAATGAGCAGGGGTCAAAGTTTTCTAATATCTACACACATACAACTCATTATGAGACTGGCAATAACATGCATACAACCACCCAACCCTGACCTGTTAACCTTTATGCATAAGACTGGCTCATTGTTTTTAATTGCAGACTGCTTTTAAAAAAAAAAAAAATTCTTCCTGAGCATGGGAAGGATTCTACTGAGTAAATTGTAAAACCATTTGGCCTTTGGACTTGCATTCCTCCGTTTTAAATGACAGCAAAATAATCTTTGCCAGTATCTGAACCATGTTGTAGACATCAAATTAAGAAAATCGTATCCATACAACAGCAAAAATCTATGAGTTTGATAAGGTAAATTATTTAATGCTGTCTTTATGCTAATGTAAGTCAAGTGTGTGTAATTAGGGAATACAATGATGTCATAGTGTTTTATCATATAAATTATATTCCAACTGTTTTGAAATTAGGTTTACACATGTTTTATAGTTAGTGAGTCTGTTTGAGTAAATTACCTAAATGCCTACTAATACAAAAAGGGTTTTGGAGAGTTTTGAATCACTAGAAGTCCTTTGTCATAGTATGGTATAAGAAAGTCACCCATTTTTCAGCCCTGCCTAGCACCGCCTACATCAAAACCCCAAACACATGCACTCTTCTTTTCCTCTAAAAGCATAATATTTAAATTATCTCAATGCAAACACTTGCCATAGTTCGGCGGGACAGGTCAGAATGAAGTGATCTCGTTGGGATGGGTAAAGAAAAAGAAAGGAGAGGGAGGAAACCCTGTCAACTATGACCTCATTCTAAACTTCAGCCTGCAGCGGATGGGTTTCATATCAGCAAAGTAGGCTAATGCTTGACCTTTCTCTAACATGGCACTTTGCCACAGGGTGAATTGTGACTGTCATGACTGCTGAGACTGCAAGAGTCACCCATAACAGGATAGGTAAAGAGGATTTCCCTCTTTACCTCTGGAAATAATTATGCAACAAAAGGAAATTCAGAAGTAATGCAGAAAAAAAGAGTGTGGCAAACACCATTTTCCCACTAATTTATGACAGCTTTTGCTTAAAGCTAATCTTCCCTAATTCAATCCAAGGCCCGGTTTTTATTATCACTGCCTTGACACAGACCTACAAAAAGCCTTTAACATTCATAATTGAATAATACATATTACAGCAGTCATCAAGGTAACACTTACAGAATTTTAATAGGATTTTGCAGAGGGTGATTTTCCAATATCTGCATATTTCTCTATCCATTCTTCTGGACTTCGAACTACAGTTTTTCGAGGTTCTAAAATTGAGTTGTGCTCAGTTTAAATAAGCTTGGATTGCAGTAGAAGCCAATATTACAGTAAATCATAATTACAGCATTATAATACAGAGATTTCTTCAATCAATCAGTGTAAATCTATTCAAAACATTTTTTTTTAAAAATACAACAGGTGCTAGACCTGATATCTCTGATAGTGACTGGTGCATCTGAGTTCAGAGCTATGTTCCCGTAAGATTACTCACAGAAAAAAGAGGAATTTAATATGTCTGCTCATAGAGCTATACCACCATTTGTCTCTCAATCATCTGATGTCCTGGACCACATCCCTCAGTCAACATGGATTCCATTGTCCATTCACACATTCAAGCTTCAACTCTTCGACTGTGAGAATCTTAATGTTTCCACTTCTACTGACCGATCATAACAATTTCCATCTTTATGGATGGATGTGTAAATTTACCACCTACATTTTAAGTGATTTTGACAATTGTAAAATTACAACTCATATTTTGCAACAAACAGTATTTGACAGCATGACTCATCCTTTTCTTCACTGTATGTTTTTTTTTTTTCCTGACTGACACTGCCAATAGTGTGAAAAGATGAGTGGAGCGTTTGAAGCCAGCTTGTCAATCTGTCTGTCTGCCTGTCTGACCGTCTGGGGTTTGTCAACACTGATACAATTATTCATTCATTCATTCGTTCATTCATTCATTCATTCATTCTTCTTCAAACTGCTTGTTCCGCTGTCGTAGGTCGCGGGGAGCTGGAGCCTATCCCAGTTGACTGAGGGCGTGAGGCGGGGGAAACTCCGGGCGAGACACCAGTGCACCGCAGAGCCACATAGAGATGTAGACAAACACGCTTACACACACTCATACCTATGGTCAATTTAGGACCAGCCAATCAACCTGAAGCGCATGGTTTTTCTGGAGGTGGGAGGAAGTCGGAGAACAAGGAGAGAACCCACGCAGACACGGGGAGAATACGCAAACTCCGGAAAGAGTGGGACACAAACCCGGAACCGCCTTGATGTGTGGCAACAGCACTTCCCACTGAGCAATATTGCCGTCTACTGATACAATTAGATGCTACATATTAAAAACTGACATAACATCACATGTAGTTACACATCTAGAGTATTCAGGCCTATATGTCTTCAGAGTCAGTCATCAAAAAAAAAGAACGTCTTTTTCCATTTGTCCATTTGCCCGCCATAAATTTCCACAGTGAAGCAAACAGGGTGTGATGGGCTGTATAAGAAATATGAAGAAGGCTTGGCAAAGCTGGTAAAGGTGAAGCAAAGAAGTTATGCCACAAGCCAAGAAAGAAGGAAGTAATAAAGGAAACGATTGAAGACATATCATTCAAATAGCAGTACAAAGTAGAAACCACCCACTAATTGAATGGGCAAAATATCATTAAACCCAATAATGAATTCAGGTCCCCTCTCTTTCGGAAAAGCAATTTTCAATTAAATTTCAATTGTAAATTCAGAGCAGCTTTCTTTACCAGACACCTTGGACTTGAGTGACCAGATTAAGGCCTCTTCCTTTCAATTTTGACACACACAAACACACACACACACGCACACACACACACACATACACACAGATACACACACACACACACATGCACGCACACACATGCACCCACACACACAGAATCTACACACAGAATCTTTAAATCGGCCAACCTTTAAGATCCATCCCTCTACATATTGTCCCCACTGAGTTCCTGTTTCAGACAATTAGCTGATTTATTACCTGCTTGCGCAACTGTTTTCCATTACTTCACTCATGATAGTGACTGCTTCTCTGGATTTGTCTTTGTGACCACCCGCATGCCCTTCGCCACCACCAGGTTTGTCTCTTTGGTTTTGTTTGAGTTAGACAGCCTCTTTGTCATTGCTAGCCTATTCATCAGGTAAAGACTGATTTTTATCCATAATCGGTTCAGAGGGAGTCACAGTTTACCACAAATTTTTGTTTACATACTCTTAATCTGATAAAGACTGTCTTAACATCTGAATTTGTTTTTTGACATGAGACATGCAATGTCTTACATTCACAATGAAACAGGGTATATTGGTATTCAACAAGAGAAGAGAAATAGTGCAGCATTTTCTGCATGTGATGTTGTAACTCATTGTAATAAATAAGCGTGACTTAAAATTCTCTTTAACACTTAAAGCTAACATGGCAAAAAAACAGAATGTCACTGAATAGCATGTAAGTCTAAACAGTCAAGTAAGCCTTTTTCAAAATCAAAATTTAATGTCAGTATTTAATAGAAATGTGCAGTACACTGTAAAGACTTTGACAAATCCTGACCAAATTTCATTTGATTTATTGAGTTTATTGATATCAAGGACTATAGAAAAATACTAGCTACATTTAAATCTGCTGTCCCACAGCTTCTTTTGGGAGAAAACCAAAGGAAAATGTATCCCAAGCTAGAATAGAGTGTGCACACAGGCAGGCCATACAATGTTGTATAATCTAGCCATTTCTTTTGCCTGCAGAAAAAAACCCCCAGGGGATCGTCCCTTGTTTAAGCCAGTTACCCACTCATCAACACAGACCCATTGATCTTCAACTACAGTTTTTGTTTAATAAGTAAAAAGGGGAGAAAAAAGCAGTACTGACAATGGCCAATCCCCTCATCATGAGAAGTGCTAAGTGCTCCACATGCCATATGCTGCAGGTAGGCTACACATGAATGAACAAGCAAACACATCCAGCTAAGCTGTTACCACGTTTCTATTTTCAAATTTCATTCACGTATTCAAAGCCTGAGTTGAGTGACAAAAGCTTAATATCCTCCATGTGCGTTCTTCACTAAGTTAAAACTAAAGACAAGCTCCTCAGGTGAAACGTTGACCAGTTGCAGGATGTTTGTCCTTACCTTGGTGTGAAGCTTGGACAGTTGCTTTTCATCCAGGTAAGTCTGAGTGTAGACACGCCTTTTATAGCGGAACTGGAACAGCGAGAAGAACCACAAGCGGTTATTTTACTTTTGTTTTTCATACACATAATGATAAACAATAAGCTTTCTTTGTACTCATTTCATATTTTACAGTTGTTCTGTTAATTCTGATAGACATGAAGCTCCACAGGATGAATGAATGTCACACTCCAGCTAACTGTCATTTTACTACTGTGTGTGTGTGTGTGTGTGTGTGTGTGTGTGTGTGTGTGTGTGTGTGTGTGTGTGTGTGTGTATCTGTTTAGTGACACATTGTACATTGGGCAACAGGATAAAGCCACAACACAGCAAGTGTTTTGAGCTGCTAATCCAAACCTGTCAATCATCTTTACTCACCACCAGCCTGAAGAAATACCTGATGGTCAACCAATAACACACATTTGTCCAACAGGAGAGCAGCAGGCACTCCCATAATGTGACCAGAACACATACATGGTACACAATGTAAGCTGTTCTCAGCACCACCGCAGAAAGGCAACTTTTTTTTTTTTTCTGATAGTAATGAAGACTGATGGGATTCTGGAACCAAAACCAAATCTGAACTGGAACAGCAAATCTAATTTTTAATAACAAGAGCTATGATAAAGTGATTGAAGAAATCCAAAGTGCCTCAGTTTTATAACTTCTGTACCACTCAAAAAAATCTGAGAAACCTGTTATGAGGGCATATACCACCCAACTCTAATCCAAACACATCACTCAATCTCAATTATCCAGATATGAATGGTGGTGAAATATAATTATATATACAAGCTTCTGTAATTCCATTTTTATTATCCAATTATTATTTTTCCTGATAAGAGAAAAACATTGAAAAAAAAATGTTTCAGTGGAACAGAAATTCTCCAAAACTATCTCCAAATAGCTCAAATTTACATTTGCACCAGTACCTATGTCAAAATTTGATCTCATCTTTGGCAAAAGATACACTGCAAAATCTCATTCACATCTTATCATTTGATAACTGAGATATCTTGTATGTAAGACAAGCAACCCCAAACAGGTTATCACATAACCTCCTCCAACTACCACTGGCAGAGGTAATAATAATCGCAGTATCTCCCACTACATCACACACTGGCATTAAACTGAGGCTGATGGGGGAACTAAATCTTAATTATGCTCTCCATCTCTTGACGTATCATAAAACTAGTGAAAACAAAGCTGGTCATTAAGAAAACCACTTCACAAGTTTAGCAGCATATCCCCTTAAGCCTGTGCTTTTCACATATCAAAAAACATGATGGACAACTGCAGCTATTATTTCTGAAAGATGACAGCTGCTTCAGACAACACACTGTCATCTGGCTTAGTGCTATTGCTTCAGGTTTGATTGGCACATTGTGACAGACACTAGAATTACTGCATTACAGATATATGACTCCACCTCCGGCCGTTTACAACCATGTGAGTCCAGTTTAATAAAATATCTTGTGTTGTGAAGGAATACTAAACAATTTTAAAAAGTTTTTATTTATTTATTTATTTATTTAGCAAAATGAACATTCCACACTGATAATGATTGATTTTAGTGTATATTCTTCAGTGGGAAATATGATGTCTTGGGGGGCGGTAGAGTGGCGGGCAGCTCCTTTATGGTGCGTCCAAATGAGCGCCTTGCTCAATGGCGCGTTGGCAGTGCTCAGGAGGTGAGCTGACACCTCCCACTGTCAGCTCACACTCCGGTATTTTTGGGTGGGAGGGGGAATCGAACCGCCAATCTTGGAACATTGGATGACCGGCTCTACCACTGAGTCTCTGCCCCCCCATTGACACACAGCTGATCATTGCCAAGGGTGGATCCGGCATACCAAGCGGTTCTATCCAGGTGCATCGCCTTGGATGATATCAGAGATCGTAGAGCTTAGAGACAGTAATTTTGTGTTTTTTTACGTAACCCCCCCCCCCCACACACACACACACACACACACACACACACCACTCTTTTCCGGGCTTTTTGCTGTTGTTGTTTTTTTTTTTTTGTTCAAAATGCTCTTGTGTATGGCTATTTTGTTCACTGTAAGCTTTTTCTTTTCTATAATACTTCAAACAGTATTTTTACTGTACCTCCTGTAATAAACTGTAAAGGTAAAAAACTGATTTGCTCTTTACAGGAATGCTTTTGAATGTGAACATCGCATTTGGACATAAAGTTCCCACCAAGACATTTTGTGTACATTTTGCAGGCAAATACCATTAAAAACTGAAACATAAAAGTCTATGTAATTTTTCAAATGTCAACAATACCCAGTATTATGAAACCTGATGTACTTTGATTGACTGCATGTACCTTATGAAGTGAAAACAAGCATTATTGTTTGACACAGTAATTTCATTTTGAGTCGAATATCCAGTGTTTTGGTAAAGTGTGTGTACAGACCAAGATGTATTCTATTTTGAAATGTAGAGTTAGTGTTTATTTAACAAAATGTGTTTTTGAGAAGAAAATTAACAATTTGGTCAATTGCGCTTTCTAGGTGTGAGTCTGTGTTAAGAGTTTTGAAAATGTGACTACTGTTTGGACAAACGCTTGTTAGCGACTGAAAAAAACTGTAATAGCAATCATTTGATAACGCTGATGACAGCATGGGAGATCAGCTGTTTGCCCTTTTGATTATTATTTAAGGGTAAATATATACTCAAACAACATGACCGTTATGCATGATCAGTATCAGATTGTTCTTCCATCGTGTCATATCAAGTTGCCTCAGCCTTTGAGTCGGTCCTCAGGCAGCACTGTTACTATCACCACTCTTCAATAGTTAGATGCAAAGGACAAATTTCTCTGCAATGATCATTCAAGTGTAACATAATACTCAAAGCACACTCTTGGAAATCAATTTATTTCAAATTTGAACTACTACAATGCCTTGACTATCATCTATGGAGAAGAAAAATACCACTGAATAGAGTTTAGTGAAGGACAAACAGTTTTTTTTCACAAAAGCATGTGTGTGTGTGTGCGTGCTTGCGTGCGTGCGTGCGTGCGTGTGTGTGTGTGTGTGTGTGTATGTGTGTTTGAGAGTGAGTGAGTGAGTGAGTGAGTGAGTGAGTGAGTGAGTGAGTGAGTGAGTGAGTGAGTGAGTGAGTGAGTGAGTGAAAGTCAGAGAGATAGAGAGAGAGAAAGAGATTACAATTGTTTTCCAACATAAATTATTTGATAAACGCATTCACCAAATTCTCACTGCACACATTCAGTATACAACACTGATAAAGCAAATGCCATTGTGATCCATGTTCTAAATTATATTTTTACATGACCATAAAAGGGCTTCCACCTTTCCATGACATTACCTGCTTTGAAAGTGCATCACGCTTTTAGATGGTGAAATGACAAACTTCACTTGCCATTTATTATCTTCTGATATATTCTGTTGTTGAAAATAAATTTAGCTTAATGAAAAATCCTCCTTCATTAATATACTTCTTAAGCAAGTATATTAGAATCTGTTTTATCTCCTGTTTTGATGAGCATATTAAAGAGGTTATCAGAGAGTAAAGAGGCTCCATTCACTCCTCTCCTGTTTTCTTTTTTTTTTTAAAGAGTTTCACAGAAAGCATTTCCCAACAGCCCTTTGTGCCACTTTGACAATGCAATGTAATTGGTCATCATATCCTGGAGGTGTCACAGCTGCACTGCAGCTCATGCTGCTGCAATAATCAATTAAAAATTATGTATTAATGTTAACACATTTGCATGTGCCTCCTCTGGTGCGCCACACTCTCTAAAATTGGTGTTGGTCCTACTTTTAGTGATTACATGACAGAATGGATTTGAGTACTTTTAATTTGAGTTAATGATACGTGGTATGGAGCAAATAAATGCTCACCACGGTTTCAACGTGAGCTTTCTCAGAACATTTTGATATGGCAGTTGACTTTTGATATTTTGCAAATTAATATCATAACATCATCATTTTAGATGTGCTTACTTTCCTTCATTACAGACTTTTGTCATACTTAATGACTTTTTGGGATGCCTCATGACATCACCTAATTTTAGACTACCACTATCTAATGAGTTCATGCTTGTTCGCAGACATGAGCAAACAAAGATCTTCATCTCTGATTTTACCTCAAGTTAAAGTGGCCATTTATGCTAATTTCTACATTGGATTACCAAGATGTGGCAGATGGACAATCCAGAAGCAGAATCCAATTCAGCCATAGCTGTAGCAATTGCAACATAAAAAGGAGCTACTGTTGCAGAAGGTGAACTGTCCACTGATTGGAAGCAGGGTTATTTGATCCTTGCCTTGGGCTATGTGTCATAAATTCCTCAGGCAAGACCTTGAACCCGAAATTCTGAGTGAGTATATGTGTGAATTGCTGAGCACAGAAATATTGTAGGAGCCTTTAAGTAAGAAGCACCGTATCACTCCTAATGAACACTGCAACCTCTGCCAGCACTGTGAATACTGTGAATTTCAGATTGTGTGAATGAAAATGTGAGTGTGACGTTTGAGGTTTGATAGACTTGAAAAGTGTTCAGGGTTCATTTATCATTTTTACATTTGCTATTATTTATCTTGCACATATGTAGGCTAGGTAATTATCAAAGTGATAGATTAAAAATATGCCCAAAATACACATTTCAGATGCCGCCTGTGCCCTTCATTCTTCATTCCTGACTTTTCACTAACACTACCATCACCATCTAATGACAGGAAAATAAATTTTTTGGAGACTTTGAATAGATTCAGCATCCCAGAAGAAAAGAACAGTGATTTTTTAAAATAGATCTTTTTTTTTCACCCATCCCGATAATCATTTGTGGTAGGTTACAAATTAAATACCCCAAGCCCATTTCTTTTCATCCAGAAATGCATTTCCCGTATACAAATAAACACATTTAGTCTCTCCTGCAAACCATCATTAAAACATCATTCATATGATTCACACATACCTCCAGGTAAGGTACAGGAGCGACGGACGGGAAAGGGTATTCCCTTAGCTGTCTCTCCTCATCCAGAAACTTGCCAGCTTTGCCGTTGTATGCCGGCTGGAAGAGGCCATAGTTGAGCACATCCTTCAGGCTCTGGTTGAGATTACATAGGATCCGCTGCTTTGACCGCCAGATAGGTGCATCCACATTGAATTTCATACATTTCTGCAGAAAAGAGAGTAGAGGGATGGAGTGGGTTAAACATATTTAAACCAATTTTTTACTACCGTGCACTTTGATCAGTGAAACTAAAAAGATGAAGATCGACAGTTTGCTAATTCATATGAATATAATATTTAGTTGTGTAAAAAATAGCTAAAATAATTAATAACACATATTTCATCATATACATTTGTTGAATTTCTGATGTTGTGCCTGAGGGACAAGCACAGTCTTCATTAGAATAAGGAAGGCAGAATTTCACCATCATGCATTATTTTCAGTAAAGGTCATCCAAACAGCCAGGGCAAGTTACCATACTTGTAACAAAACCATAACATATTCAACAGCACTTACAGAAATGCAACTCTCCATCATGACATTCTTTAGTTGTATAAATGTAAATCTACATTTATACAATTTTAAATGATTCCTATTTTGAATGTAAGTGTTTTAGGCCACAGTAGCTCTGTTTCCAACTATGAATAAAACAGTGCACAATTGTGGATACATGCGGGACATGTGAACAACAGAATCCATCCTGTTGACGTTCTCATAGCCAGCTTCCTACATTATACTCAGACTGACACCCTCTTCTGTTAGATATATTCTTAATTAATTATGTTAAGTTAACTAGTCACATAGTGGGTCGAGTTTACTAGATGAAATATACTGTTCCAGTCTTAGTCTATCCAAATGAAAAAGGACTGGCCGTTGCAAGGCAGAGCAATTCCCTTTGTAACCACATTGTACACCCTGAGCAATAAATGGCAGAGACGGATGGGGGTGGAAGTGAGTGAGAGGCTGTGTGCAAAGCACAAGCAATAAATCAATCAACACTGACAACAATATTGATTTGGAATCTCAACTCTATCCTGTTCAGCATCACTACGCTTCTGACACTGCACCTCAACTGTCAAACCAGCTCACAACACAGCATTCTATTGTAAAAGTCAAATGCAGGTGTCCAGTCAAAGGTAGAGTATGTGCAGCAAGCTATAAGTGAAACATGAAAAAGGTGCAGTATAGTAGCTGTAGGCGCAAAGACTTAAAAGCATGGAGAAGTCTCACAACATTACCAAAAAATAGAATTCTGACTTTAGAAAATATTTCAGTGGTCTGGTTTTGATTTTCCTTCTCATCGACCTTTGTTGCTCCTAAAACCTTCAAATACATTTAAAGATGAGAGAATGAAAGAATATTCTTTTGAGACTTGGGTAAGAAAAATGGATACAGAACTAAGATAACAATGAGAGAAATAGAATGAGAGAAATAGAAATGATTTGATCAAATGTCCAGTAGGCTTAAATTTAACTTGCCGAGGATCATGCACAATCTTTTGTTTCTTTTCTCATGTTCTTTTTTTGGGATTGGGATTGTCTCCCTTCAGCAGTGGAGTTCATGTGGTTTAGACACAGATGAAGGTGAGATTTTTTTGGCAGATTCTTGTGTAGAGTAGGGTTAATAGGGAACAACGGGACAAATTTTTGTCGAGGAAGGTATCCATTTAAGGGTAAGGAAATTACAGGAAATTATAGCAATTGAGGTGCAATTATTCTTGATATACCAAATCTCCCGATAACAAGTAGAGGCAGTAGGAACAGGCAGTAGTCAGAATCTTCTGGCCACATAATCATTCCTCAAAGGATTTTGGCAATAAAAATTAAGATCAATGTATAACTTAACCACCACTTGTTTTAATTACAATACACCTGTAATGATTGTTTTCGCTACCAAAACAAAGGTTTATTATGAAGTTTATTATGGAATAAGTTACCATAATGGTGTGAATATTATTCTTTTAGATAAAGACGGTGAAGGCTATCCAAACAGAGTATCAGAAATATGCAGAATAAAGTTCTGAATGTATTTTATTGAAGGTATAGGTTACTCCCATCCCCTTGTCTATATGTTTATGAAAGCCTACCAAATTTATCATCTCTAGGATGATTTGTTGTATGGATGGTGTGCTTAGCAGGTGGAATATTGAGGCAATGTCCTGACTATGGGAAACTGGATATCTTATGGGCTCTGAAGCCGTCTTGATGACTAATGCTTCAGATTACAGATGTATTGCATTAAACAATGTCTTCATGAAATGTTTCTTTTGTGTGTAAAACTGACAAAACTCAGCGTGTGTGTGATTTTGTGTATGTGTGTGTGTGTGTGTGTGTGTGTGTGTGTGTGTGTGTGTGTGTGTGTGTGTGTGTGTGTGTGTGTGTGTGTGTGTGTGTGTGTGTGTGTGTGTGTGTGTGTGTGTGTGCTACTATGGGACTGTGAATTTAACTGCTGGGTCAAAAATGACCCTTGGACAATCTTTGTATCCAGGTGGTGCACACAATTAGAAAACACACTTTCTCAACATTTAATTATCAGAATATGACACAAAGACCATAGTTCAGGATAACAATCTGTCCATTCATGAACTATAAGTGCTTGTGAACCAGTTTCATTTACACAACTGATTTAACTGATTGGCCCTCACGTCCCCCTGACCTAAATCCAAGCTCTTATGGGACATAACACATACAGTAGATGCATGTGATGCCATATAACACTAAAGACTGGATAAGGAGCTCACTGATTCTTTGATTGGGGTCTGGAAGGAGATTCCCCTGAACACCCTCTGCAGACTCACCAGGAACATGCCCAGACATTGTAAAGAGTGCATACAGACTGTGTCTGCCATACAAACTACTAAGTCCCATAATTAGATATATTATCTGACTAACTTCTAATCACAGACATTTGTGATTAAAGGTTAGTTAACCTTAGGTTAGGCCTTTCATTAGATCTAACCCATAAAAAGGGAACTTAATGGTTTAATATCATGAAAATCTGCACTATGCACTGATAGATTTTATGTGTGTGGTTGTAACACAATATGTGCTCCAGGTTGGCAATTCAAAGAATTACGGATCCAGTGTCAAGATAAAAAAAAGATGATAAAATGGACACACTAACAATCATTTGGCTCACAGACCTGTAAGTTGTGGTTCTTAGCCATTTCATGTTTTAATGTACTAGAATGTACTTTTCTTGATAATAAAGGTATCATGCAAAAAAGTCCGAATTTTTGATCTGTTATGTCAGCCTGAGATGGTCCACTGGGCTTCAAATACAACTTCAGAAAAACGCAGCTACACGGAGAGACTTGTTTCTCACTTTTGAAGTTAGAGGATGACTCAAAAAAATTAGAGACTGTAGAGACAAGAAAGAGCTTTTGTTAATTTGAGAAAAAAGATTGAATTTGGCAATGAGAGAAATATTATTTTCTTATCTTTTTGATTAATTTGTTGATGTTGTTTTCATGTTTCCTAGGATAGACTATGTTTGGACATCCCAAGAGGGATGGATTTACTAATACACACTGCAACACATATACAGTATGTACAGCATTTTAAAGACATATCTCTACATAGCAGTCACTCTTGGATTGTTACCAGCCAGCCACCTTTGCAGTTTACAGCAAGATGACCTCGCTTTTAGTTATCATGGTGGCAGCCAAGAAAAATGTTTGTGGTCCTTGAATCTGTTTCAATCACTGAATCATTTGAATCATTGTTAGTCTCAGCCTCCATATCCATGTATGAGTATGCTTGTATCTCAAAAATAAGCACAATGGATATTCTCAAAATGTGATATCTGCCCATTAACTCAAGCAAGTTGTCTAAGTAAAAGTGGTTAAATCATCTGCATTTAAGAGCAAAAACTAAAATACCTATTCATAAAAAAATCATATCTTTGTTCATTATTCGAGCCAATGCATGAAACATTCACAAAAACTTCATTTAAGGTAGACACACTGCACCATCATAATTGGTTAGGTTAGCATTTATGCCAGCTTTTCCTTGACTCGACTGAAACCAAGTTATTGAAGTACTGTAATTTTTACATGGCTACTAAATAGAAACCAAAGGCATATGTTACACTGCATAAAGAATAAACTTACTATACATGTTGAGGTCCTGTCACGATTTAAAATATAAACACAACTGCAACCATTCAAGACTTTGATTGCCAACATTTAAAAATGTAAAAATGGTTCAATTTTGTCTGTCCTCAATGCAAAGAAAAATTTGAGCCCTGCTTCAAATTATGTCACGTTTTGTTTTGTAGCTAGATGTAACATGCACCTAAAGCTGAATGTTACTGAAGACCAAACTGGCCCAATAATACATTAAAAATCATTGTCTAGGTTTCCACTAAGACATTTAAAGTGATATTCTCTCTATTTGTGTTCCAGATTGGAAGAAATCTCTGAAAAACATCATGATCCCTGCCATGCACTGCAAAATAACTGCACCAACAATGTCAGGCTGACCAAATGAATGTCGCAGCAAGCACAGCTCAACAATTAAACTGACTACACAACTAAACACAACACAGCACGTACTTTTGGGTACACAAAAGCCAGATAGCTAAGCAATATATATCTCAATATATATTTAATAATCACATCTAAACATTGACTTAAATTTTGTTTGAATTAAGTTTCTTAATTTACTTATTTACTTGATGTTTAAAATACATTAAATCGGGAACAAGCTTGATGATAAACTAAACTGCTCTGCCTGATGCACACGTGTTGGCACCGTCTCTTATAATAGGGTCTCTCACTGTTTGTTGCAGGTGGAGTTCTGCAGGTAATGCAATTTGCTGGGGCAAAATTGTGTCATTTCACCCACTCACATCACATTTGCTATTAAGCAGAGGGATAATCTCATGACTCTGCCATATATATGGTGGCTGCATATACTGTAGGTGCAATATGCGTATAACTATTACACAGACAGAGGCTATCAGTAGTGCTCCCTTCCCCAGTTAAGAGCATTGTCTCATATGTACTCAAATGGAGTTTTTTTGTGGGACAGATTACTGTGATGCAGGGGAGGCAGTGGGTCTGTTGGCCAAGGACAACAAATGCATCCTAAACAGGTACACATGGGCTTTAAAGTAACTAACATGGCTGATTAAAATCATATTATCCCCAAACACAACTGCACCAAGATTATACACAATTCAACTGAACATACCACAAATGCACTTCAGACCATGCACTATAGATAATTTAAACGGGGACAATAGCGAAAGTGAATAACACAACAATAAATAATTCCTGTGCACTCATCACTGTCCTCTATGACTTCAAAATGTTTGACTTGATTATAGCACACAAGCTAAAACCCTGACTCGTGGGCACAAAAATATTATTCACAGGTGTCACAAAGAACGTTCCCATTTCACAGACTTTTGCACCTGCTGCTACTCTATAATTCATTCAGAACATGCAGACAGTGTCAATGAAACTCAGATCAGACATAGCAGGTGAAAGCTGGTTTAGCCTGTGATGCTCATGTAAATTCAGGAAATTCTTGAAATAACTGATTTCACCTTCACTATTCAAAATTTTAAAAATCTCTAACAGAAAACAATATCTTTCTTATACTTTATAATTTTATCATTCTGAGTCAAAGCAAAAACCATGAACCTGGGCATTCCAGTCTAATGGAAAATCAAAATTATATTTCATAATGCCATTAAGTCTCACATGAGCCATTGCCTTCATATTTTGCTCATTATGGATGACCACAGTTTAGTTTAACAAATTATTCTCTTTCGAGTGACAGGGCAGAGAGTTTGGTCCACAGTTACATACCAAAATAAATGTAGAAAAAGAACCAGTATGTACAAAATCATGTGGAAGCCAATCAATAACATAGCTTTTAAGCTGAAGTGACTGAATAAAAAGAAAAAAAAAGAGTTCAGCTTGGTCACCATCCGTTATTAAAATGTCTCTCTAATTAGAGTTTAAATGTCACTCCTCTACTTGTCACTATTTCCTCAATTACCACCACCAATGTCCTCCAAAGACACACAGAAACACACACACACACACACACACACACACACACACACACACACACACACACACACACACACACACACACACACACACACACACACACACTCACAGTGAAATAACATGTTCTTACTGTTTGCTGTACTTCCTTTGTGCCAAACGAGGGTCTTGTCAAAGTGTCCCAGAGGTCTAAATAAAGGCCATGAATGAATCTCTCCCTCTGACCAGTCATGCATTTAAACTGCATTGCAGAGCCAGCCATGATGGATGCAGGAGTCAGTGTGTGAAACAGGAAAGAACAAGGGACTGCTGTAGAAAGAGTGAGTGAGTGAGTGAGTGAGTGAGTGAGTGAGTGAGTGAGTGAGTGAGTGAGTGAGTGAGTGAGTGAGTGAGTGAGTGAGTGAGTGAGTGAGTGAGTGAGTGAGTGAGTGAGTGAAACAACACAACCCCTCACAAAGACAACAACGGCCCAAAACTGTATGTTTAAATATGATTAATAGTGATACCATCAAGCATTCATTCATTTGAGATAACCGTTTCCCTTTGGGAGCCTCTGTGAGGCGCTGTTCTGAAAACTCAGTTCTCCACATTCTATGTGTCCTCTGCTCAGAACTCTGTCTCTCCACCTCTGCCACCAACTAGTAAACAAACCTGAGGTTATTTGAATTAATGATGCAGTGTGACACAATGATGAACCAGGAAAATGCTGACTTTTATTTTCTTTGATTCTACTCTCAGGATTCTCAAGGACGTGGTAAATTTATATTTCATATAAATACTGCTGCTGCATTTCACTCTTGTTTTTGATGTAAATACATTCCTAATGTGACAATATGTTCATGGTTAGTAGTATATTTAGAATGGTTCAACTATGAACATAATATATTAATGTTCAGGTAATCAGCAAACAGTAACTATTCTCAAACAATGCAGTAACTGTTAAACAAGTCACATGGGACACTTTGACACGAATCCATTAACAACAGCATAGGCATCCGTGATTTTTTTTTTCTTTTAATTTTTTCTTTAATTTTGTACAGTTATAATCCCCAAAGGGAAATTAAGAATGCACACTCTAGTATGTTAACCAATCACAATCATGCATAGTAGTGTGTACACGCCACTGTAATACACACAACCACACACAAGGGGGGCTGTAAGCATGTAATGGGAGGTAGAGTGGGGCAGCCCCTTTGTGAAGAGCCCAAATGAGCAGCTTGTGAGGGGGACAGCGCCTTGCTCAAGGGCACCTTGGCAGTGCTCTGGAGGTGAGCTGACACCTCACACTGTTGGCTCACACTCTGGGTGTTTTTGGGCAGGAGCGGGAATCGAACTGCCGATCTTGGAACATTGGACGACCCGCTCTGCCGCCCGCTGTAACACTGAGTCACAGCCGCCCCTGACTTGAATGATTTCCTAGAGTTATGTAGGGGTTGGACACATTCAACAAGCAAAGGCTAGAGAAAGACGTCTTCACAGATTATACTATTTGTGTTACAACTTTACTTCTGAGGTAGGGTTGATGTTGAAGCATTCAAATCAGCTGATGACCCCAAACAATTGTTAAATATGTAATATGAGAATAACGGAAGAAGATTGAAAAAAGTGACATACAAAGCGCTGAGGGTTTTTTTTACTCAAAGCTAAGAGAATAAGAATGAGACATAGCACCAAAACATTTAGCAATTTACATGACAAATGCGTGTGCTGTTGTGCTCCTATTTGTTTTCATGTGAAACTAGTATGGCCTTGTCTTTATCAGTCCCTCCACATAAAACTCACACGTAACATTCTCCTCAGTCACCCTCTTGTCTTCACAGTCTTTTGGCAAAGGTCAAACCTTAATCTTTTGTCTGTTTAAATCATAGGCATAAGTGAAGGATGATTGAACAGGAGAGCAAAGGCTTGAGGCAGAAGATGAAAGACAAACTGTAGGTCACTCTTACGAAGCATAGTGTGAAAATGGACAGAAGCAGAAAGATGAAAAGCAGTGTGTTTTCCAGTGATCATTATTAGAAGACCTAAGCCACACATGGATCAGTGGGCATTTAAGTCTTGTTTCAACTACATTTACAAGGGATTGTCTACTTTATGCCTCAATGATTGTGAAATCTGTTGACAACAGCACAGAGAACTTTATATTTTGTGCCACAAATCAAAACCTGTGATCATGGGTCAACTGTGTGCTTGCCTATACACTTGACAATGATCAGGGTTTCCCTCAAAGTATATTTAACCCAGCTGACAGCCTCTGCTCAGAATCTGGAGGTGTCTAGAAGTTAGACATTTGAGAACATGTTTGGATACTTGATAACTACTTTTCTCAAAACAGACAGTCCTTTAAGTATCATTGTGGTTGCAAATTAGTTCATAATGACATTGTCCAAGGCCTATTTTTAAGGTTGTTGTTGATATAATCTTGTAACGAAAAAAAGGAAGAAAGAAATTAATAAATCACCCACCCCCGAAACAGTACACATCACCATATCACACTTCTCTGAAGTAAAATCTGCAACTTAATGACCACAAAAAAATTGACTCTGCTGTACTAAATATATAAGTGCCTATAGTACAGCACACAAATTAATGAATGCCTTTAGCATGTTAAATTCTGTTTTTAGTTCCAACTATTTTTAAATGTTTTATTCTCAAACAGGAAAATGTGAATTGAGCAGTTTTCTTTAACAGGGAAGTAAAAAAATATAATCATGTGTGAACTTAAACTGGAGTTAAAGTGCAATCAGGTCAACTAAGTGTGCACACACATTGCATCATTCCACATCTGTATTCAAACATGACTCAAAAATGCCTTGCTAATTACGATAGAGTGTTTGTGTGCATTTGTCCATGATTATGGAAGCAGAGATGATGCATGGAGCAGCACATGACTGTAGTATCTCTAAAGGCACAGATGGCATCCCGTTGCAATAGAAAAAACAGGACACTGTTGTCGCCTTTTAGCAAGAAGTGATACATCGACTGGAGAGCAGGAGCATTTACTGTAGTGGTGAAGTGCAGTGAAAAGAAAAGAAGAAAGTGCTGAAATGATGGAGTGTAATGACTCTCACACAGCCCTGTCTCAATCTCCCAAGACCTCTGGCTGTCGCTGCCCAGATGACATATGCACTAATTAACAGTGCTGGGCTCCTACTAGATGTGGGAAGAGCTAAGAGTCCTAATCAATGCCCTGAAGGGATAACACACAACATACACAACTAATGTAGCTAATACGTGTTTGTTCCCTTGAGGGATACTGGGGGATAAAGTGTACGAGATAAACAGAAGACTTCTTCCACCAGATATGATATGTATGCAAACTCATTGTGATTTATATCAGCTGTGGACAAGATTCGTTGCAGACTAATTGAAGTGCTTTTGTCTTCTTGTGTAACCCCCCTCCCTTCTCCTTCTGTCTCTCTGTTGTTTGGGTTTCCTTCTGTTTGGCCAGGATCCAATACTAGTGCACATGTTTCTGTCTCATGTTGATGATCCTGCAGGACTGGATTCAGCAACAGAGATACAACCTATACTGCTTCATCTTCCAGTTCTGCATACTTCATAGCACAGTTAAAGCAACCATTTATAATCCATGAACAGCAAAAGGCAGCACAAGTCAGTGCATGACGTATGAATGTCTTGTTCTACATATCTATCTGCAATCTCCTCACCTTTATTGTGTCCACTTCTAACCTGTTTATCTCAAAATGCTACCAACAAATTTGTAGACGTAATTTAAAAGGCATCCGAATATAATCCCCACTACTAATAAAATAAGTATCTATCTATCTATCTATCTATCTATCTATCTATCTATCTATCTATCTATCTATCTATCTATCTATCTATCTATCTATCTATCTATCTATCTATCTATCTATCTATCTATCTAATAGTGTTAATAGTCCACTATACCAGGTTAAGAGTCCAAAGATGCAGAAATCAGGGAATTAAATGCCATTGCCCATTCTTGATCTAAAAAAGAAGCAAAACACGTCTTAGTGTTATTGCAGAAATCCATTTGATAAAAATCCAGCAAGTTTCACAGAGAGAGTGTTCATTTTATACCCTTGTCAAACACCAGTACATGTTTCTTAAACATGGCATTGGTGACATAAAGATCCATTACATTTACAATAACTCATCCAGCATGAAATTGCATGTCAAGCAGATGTGTCACGACAGTGAACACATACAAAATAACTAAAGTCAATGCTGAAGATATTGTTATTGGGTGTTTATTAGGGAGTGTTTGATATATTTTTTGTACTTTAAGCCCACCACCATTATGGTGAGAAAGAGGGTAGTTGAATGGTGTAGGTGATGATGTTCAGTGCAGTGAGGACTGCCCAGACATATACTGTATATTGGTGAGACAAAAACACTCCACTAGCATCTCAGTGCAGCACTCAGTAGTCCATCTGCACCTGGAGAAGGGCCATTCATTTGAAGATAACAATGTCCACGTCTTGGCCAAGGAAGACAGCTGGTTTGACAGAGAGGTTAAAAAAGTCTTCTAAGTCAAACTGGAACGGCCATCCCTCAACAATGGAGGAGGCCTTTGCCATCAGTTGTCCTCCACATACAATGCACAGGTAGTCCTCTAGAAACAAACATTCATAGATAAAAACAACGCCCTATCACCATGTCCGACTACTGTAGTTCCCCTTTCTGCCGATGATTGTAACACTAACAAACCATGGATTAAGATTTCACATGTCATGTCAAAACAACAAATCAAATTTGACTAAGTGAACAGTTTGGTCTGATGATGTCAGACTTAACGTGGCTTTCCTGTTGATGTATCATTTGCAGCATTTGGTCCTTCTTTTATCCAAATCTCCATATACTTCTGAGCAGGGAAGGAACACACAATGTATTAATGTGCATAATGTGACAGCATCGAGACTGCTGACAATCTGGGTCAGGTTGAAAGTTAGTGCCAGCATTGTAGATTATACTCTTCCTATAAGAAAAGTCTCATAACCTGCCTGTTATTTCTATTTATTTTAATTATTGATGGGGTTGTACCCCTGTAGGAGCAAAACGATGTAGGAATTAGTTGGCCTGGTAAATTTTCTGCCCGGCAGCATTAACCACTGAACACTGAACTGTGAATGTTTTACTATTCAGTGGTATCTACTGGTTGAGTTAACTGATCAATTTAATGGAAATAAAAGAGAGTGATTAAGCATAAAGTGGCATTTCAGACTTTTGATTATAAGGAAGAGCATCTATGTGTCATTCACGTAAGTGTGGTGGAATACCTCAGTGGCTTAAAGCTTGGCTTAACCTCTACACCCCTTGAGGATTGAATTCATTCAACAGAGGTAGAATGTAAAAGTTACATTACGGTACTGCAGTATTTAATTTGTATGTGTGTTGTTTGTATGTCTTGTAATTGTTTCTGGTAAGTCTTAGGGAATAGTACTTTCATATTTAGAGTAGTCATGGCATTTAAATGTCATCATAAAGCGATCATAGATTGTATTCAATAAATAATGACTTACAAACAACTCAGTTTACGAAGTCTCTCAGAAGCCATTGTCTTCTTAGGTTAAAGACTGACTGTACAGGTACAAACTACAGGTAGTTTTTCAGGAATATACCTTTTTTGTATATGACTATGTTTCAGTGACTCTCCTTATTGACCTTATGACTTTCATGACTTGTGCCATGAGAAAAAAATTTACCCAAACCTTGTTGGTCTCAGGAAATCTTCCATGACAAAAGTATAACAGACATCATAAATTATAAAGAAATAATAAACATAACTAGAAATAGAAATCCTTCATCATTAAGGAAGGTGTGAAATTAAATATTTTTCTGCCTAAGCACAAGTTTGTTTCATGTGTTCACTATAGAGTGCAGGTGCATCCCCTGACCCCCCCCCCCCCCAATTTGGTCTTATTAGGTATTTGTTAATTTAATGAGCAATCTGTGTACTTTTTAACACATTTCTGAATAATAAAAAAATTCTTAGAAATAGGTTTTAATTTCTCAAATATTCACACAATATGTGAAATATATCTATTTCTCCTTACTTTTAATAATTAAGTCTGCAACATAGGTGATCTAATGCAAGGTCAGACAATCAAAAATTAATGTTACAAAATTAATCCACAAATCAGAAAATGCAAATTAACTTAATGCCCCAGTCCTTCTTGCATCTGTGAAACATGTAAACTACACAAATAAATGGCCTCCAAAGCTGCATATGGCAAGTCAAACAAAATGTTGCTGTCACAAGGACAAATCTCAATGCAGGACAAGCTAAAATGAACACAATATGCTTCCATTTATGTCCATCACAGTCAGCATCCATACACATTTGAGTCAGATAGTCAGACATCCTTCATACCCACACAGTACAACGGAACTAACTGTCAAGACAATCTGTTTGATACAATATATTAACATGAAATCACATGCACAAGCCTCATAGGTAACTAACTGGTTCTAGTAAGTCCCCACATCCCACAGAAGATAATTAAAACACCACCACAACGGTTTATTTGTGAACTATCACCGTCCTATATTTCAGAGAAAAGGGGCCAGGGTGCAGCATTGATTCAATTAATTTGAATTAATGGGCTACCATCAAGATGTAGACACCTTGAAAGACATTGTGTGAACGCAGACTACACACTTTTCACACAGAAAACGCTGAGGCTGGACTATTCTTAATTATGGACAATGGCCCATGCTTCATGCTCTCCATTTGATACGAATAGTTGAGTTTAATTTGTGTTGAACTGGCATGCTGTCAAGGAAAGTACATCTGAAACCAAAGGTGTGCCCATTCTATATAGCAGCACAACATGAATTTCAATGATGGGGAGGAGTTTTTATGCTAATTTTATCTAGCAGTATAGAGGACAATGACCACTAAAGAAACTGTTATCTACGAAGACACCAACAAACTGCTGTGATTGCACAGAAATTGATGAGGATGACTACATGGACATTGTACCCATGTTACAGTCTGCTGACAACACAGAGCATTATGGTTAGAGGGATTGCACATTTCTTTTGGCTTAGGAATTCCTCAGGATTCCCTGGTGACACAATCAGAATGTAAAACGATGCTCCATGTTCTCTTTCTACATGCACCGAGTATAACTTAGAATAGGCATGGGCAAACTACAGCCCATCAGCCATTTGTGGCCCGGTAGGCTTTGTAATTCAGCCCACCAAATTTTGAAACCATATAAATAATTTTATATAAAGAACGTAGAAGACATGCTGTTTATTATCCCCGTAGGGAAATGACTTTTTCCACTCCAGTCCATTTTTCCAATACACACATACAGTATGTATATGGTACAGGCCCTGAAACACTCACAAACAAGGGGCCTGTACGGCATGCAGGTAGATAGTGGGGGGTAGAGCGACAGGCAGCTCCTCACTGGTGCGCCCTATGAGCGTCTTGTGGGGTACGGTGCCTTGCTCAAGGGCACCTCAGCAGTGCTCAGGAGGTGGAGAGACAGCCCTATACTGTCTGTCCACGCTCCAGGTTTTTTTCGGACCACGTGGGATTCGAACCAGCTATCCTCCGGTCGAATTAGTGGACTGAGCTACTGCCCCCCCATTTATGAAATAAATGCTATTGTCAAATTTTCAAATTAGCCTGCATTTTTATGCTTTGCTGTCTGTTAAAGGCCAAAACCTGTTATTTAATGGTTTTTAAAGATAATTTGTATCAGTGCAAATAAACACTCCATCTACCAAATTCTAGTACTCTGTGTGGCCCACCAGTCAAAGAATTTGCAAACCCCTGCTATAGACTCAAGTCAAGTCATTTTTATGGCACATTTAAAATTCAAAACACAGTTGATGAATGTGCTTCACCGCATGCAACAAATAAATTACGGAAAATGTTTGTTTTACAAGGCACACTGTCACGAGAGTAAGGGTATGGACCCAAGTGCAGGACACCGAAAGCGAATCTTCCATCCATGATTTATTCAAAACAGAAATAATTCTTCAGACAGGCAAGAAACATAGCAGACTTACAGGAACCAAACAAAAGAAAAACAAACCAGCACCAGCTGTGACAAAACCCCTGGCTTAAAAGGCCTCCAGGCAATAACACCCAACAATGTTCAGGTGTGCATGATCAGAATGGGGGTGTGGACGAGCTTCAGGTGTGGAGCCGTGGCTCCACCCACCAGCTTGGCCTCTCCCTGCCACACACCAGCACTGCCACGCCGAAACGTGACACAGACAATCAAATAAGAAAAAGACCTTTACAAGCAATAAGACTGAGTCACAAAACCGATGCAGGCTGAGACATACAGTATAACAAAGGTCTGCAGTGACACAGCTACCATTTAATCATATCACTTTTACCAAGTCTAAACAGATCACCATTTGTACTTTAGACACACTGCCTTAAAGAAATCAAAGTCAAGGAAGTAAAATTTGGACTACATTGTTTAAATGCTGTGAATAAAATATTCCTCTGCTAGCTTTAAATTAAGCAATCTGACGACTAATTTCAAGAACTCAGAAGAGCCTTGATCCCCATTGTCACTTAGTATTTGACGTACTACTAACTCATCAGGTGAACATAAGAGGTCATAAATCTTTTCTGAAGCATGTCATCCACACTCATCACCAGGCCTGCAACATGCATCATCAGTCAAACATTGGTGCCATTAGGCATGAGACAGAGGATTGGAATACAAGTGGGACTGATGAGAGGCGCTGGTTCAATAGCAGTAGTGTAGATGTAGGTACAGAGTCGTTTGTTTCACAGTTTTTGCAAAATATAAATAAAGGACAGACTAAATTCCAGCCCTGCATCTTAGTCTTAACTTTGCACCCATGATGAACCATTCTACTATTAGGTGGAGTTGAAATCACCCCAATACCACAGTATTTATGCCTGCCACTTCCCCAATGCAAAACTCTGCTGACTCTGTCTAGCTTTTAACTTTAATGTTTTATGAACAACTTTCACATATGTGATTGACTGAAATCTCTTTGTATCAAAAACTTTGTATTTTGTTTTACTTGAGACTGTGAATCTGCCTTTCTTCACCATCATTGTGATGCTGTACAACTTTGTCCCTGTGATATCCTGTCTATCACATTCTGACTGGGTGTGACTCTTAATTAAATAGTGAAATATTCCTGAACAGAATAGGATGTGGAACATTAAATTCAAATTAAAGTTGTTCAATCAAAATATTGGACCAGGGGGGAAAACCCATAATAGGCAAAGTGAATAATCTAGGAAAAGAATCAGCAATGGGAATTTCTAGGAACAATGTCTGGATGATGATTATCAACAACAGACTGACGGTGAACACTGACAAGACCATGACAAACTGGTGGCACAGAAGACAATAGATACTTAGAGCAAGGTGAAAATAATCAGAACTTTACAGTGAAGTGAAAGATGGAGAGGGGAAGGCACCAGTAAGATGTAACAATAAACTGACACTGAAAGTTTAAATAATGATACTGAAGGAGAGACAGAATGAACAGAACTGAAAACAGACTAAAACAGAATCAGGGGAACCAAAAAATACAATGAGAAACACAAGATTAAAAGTTTCACATAGGTTCCGTCCATATTATTCGTTTATAAATAATATCTACAGGCTTTGCAGGCTAGTCTTGCTGTGCTTTATATGGTAAAATAATAAAATGTCAAACTATTCACATTTTAACTTCTAATTGACATTCTAGACAGCATGCAGAGAGTGCAAACCTCTGCCAAGGTTGCTCAGCTTCCCCATTATGTATTTGCACATAAATTAACCATAAATTCGAACACTTTGTATCAGAAGATCAATAACTCTTCTTTTATCCTTATCTATGACACATTAGACCCAATTTGTTCCTAACAAAAACCCTTTGATAATACTTTGGATCTGGATGATGATATGGATCACCAAAATGTAATGAGTAGGCCATGCTCTAAATGTTTGAAAAGTCAAAATCTGTTCATCTCTATTTGAGTAGTCCGAAATAAACCTGCCCAAAAATGACCTATTTGTTGGAGGAAATAACATCAGAATAGAAAAAATGTACATTTAACTATAAGAATTTAGATGTTGACTCCTGCCTCTCATTCGCAGTCAGCTGGGATGGGCTGCAGCCAGTGGTGGGCAGTCAGGGCCAGCAAGGCCTTCTCTGCTGGTCTAACGTAACCAGAAATCATGATATTTATGACAAAAGTTAATTATATTTCATTGCATTTTCCTTAAATAAATATGTTCAAATACATGTATAAATATATAATTATACAATTGGATATAATATGACACAGGCCAACACTGGGTAAGTGTCTTATTTTTAGATTAGAGGGGTTTTATCCAAATCAATTATAACAAAATAAAATGACAAATATACGAAAAATGAAAAAAAAAAAGCTTGCTCTTCTGCAATGTGTATAAATGATGTGGTGCACTTGAGCAGCTGTGTGATTGTAGAGGAGATACACAAAGAGACTAGTGTCCCTGCTGGAAAATAGCCTGTTTTATGCATGATAGAGGTGATGCAACATCTACCAGTGTGTTAATGTATGTCTGTATTTTGTTTCTCTAGCTATGGCGTCATAAATTATGGTAATTTCAGTCGGTTTTGTTCTGTTTTTGTTTTGTTTTGTTCTAGTTGTGTGATGTCTATAAAAGGTGTGGTCACGGGATTCCTCTGTGCAAATGACAATAAAAGGAGTGGGGCTGTCACCGGTTTCTGTCCCATTTGAGAGAAGTTACAAAAGTCCTGAACGCTACATTGGTGGCAACGGTGGGAGCTACTCACAGTATTATGGGATGTATTTATGCAAGTTCGACAATGGAGAACATCACTGAGGGCCTAGGTGTGAAATGCACGGCCCGCCACTGGCTGCAACATAACCCGTACCTGCAAAGTGGGAAAGCGGATGCACACGAGATGATTACACGCATTTCGTCTTCAAAAAAATGGATAGATGGATGGATGGATGGATGGATGGATGGAGGGATGGATGGATGGATGGATGGATGGATGGATGGATGGGTGGGTGGGTGGATGGATGGATGGATGGATGGATGAATGGAGTTTAGATGATATATGTCTAGATACGCTCTGACAATTCTGAATAGAAGGACTGAAAACAGTATATGTGTTCAAATACATGACATGCATAAATTCCTGCTAGGTGTACTTAATCAGCAAGTAAACAAATCTGAATGCAAGGTTGCGCTCTTATTTTATTTAATGCAGAAAAGAGAACATTTGAATCTCACTATGTCAAACAAACTTGTTGAGTTAGAGTGAAATGATCATTCGTGTGACACAAAGTCGTGCCAACAGATTGGTCAATCTTTACCCATAGGACTGCTAGTCACCAGAGAAATATTGAAGCTTAGCCAGAAAAGCAATGCACTTCCAACCCTACATGCAGATGTCCATTTGCACACGCACACACACACACACACACACACACACACACACACACACACACACACACACACACACACGCAATTTGTCAGAAGTCAAGTCCCTACTAAATTATTCCCATCTTAGACAGTTTGTGTTTACACATGCTTAAACAGGAAATGACATACAGTAGCACACACAACAAGCATCAATTAAAGACATCATCTCCAATACTGATGACAGGCGATACCGAATATGTCAACAATCTCTTGAGTTAATGTCAATCACAGGGAGGGATAAGAGGAGGGGGTGGGGTAGGTGTAAGAGAGAGAGAGAGAGAGAGAGAGAGAGAGAGAGAGAGAGAGAGAGAGAGAGCGAAAGAGAAATATTTACTCTTGCTCATGGCAAAAGTCAAATTGTTGGCATTTTATCGAGTTTGTACAATGCAGCTACAAACCATGATCCATCTTCATATCACTAAATATATCAACATAGTTATTCAGATACAAACGTATTTACACATTATCTTCTGTTGTTATCAGTCACATCTGTCCAGTAGCACACAAACACAACTTCATTATAATGTATATCATGTTGTTACTCAGGACAACTTCAGGCTATACTTTGATATCAGTCTCCCCGAAGAGTACCGAAGTCATTCTGACAGGCTTATTATCACACACCATCTGGTGTGATAAATGGTCATATTTACTTCATCCACTTGTCTGCTCTGACTGAAATAATCTTAATAACCTTATTGGACTCTAAAAATTCGAGTCATCGGAAGACAGCAAGTAGAAAAGGGATTCTAAATTCACAGCTTGCTTTTGAGCTACAGTCTCACTGAAGTAGAGACTGATCACTCCTGCTGTTAAGGAGAATGCTGCAGAGCCCTGTTGCGGGAAGGCTTATTGGACGTGTGTAAATTGCTGGGGATTCTCCATGTTCTTCTGGCAGCATATTAGGGAGTATAGTATTGTAGTGCCAATGGAAAGGATCGTGTTCGGAGGCTTATTATAATAGCGTATCATTACACATACAATTTCACTTCATTATACTAAAGCCACGTAAAATATTACTCAATTAGATGATTATATCTCTTGATAAAGTCTATGCCTTCCATTCAGTTAAAAAAAAAAAAAGGAAATTAAATATTAAAAACTAATGTCATCACCTGACTGTCATAAAGATAATATTACAACAGTAATAAGCACTTTGTCTCTTAAAAAGTTCAGTCTTAAAGGGTTTATATTAAAATCGCTCTTTTTATGTCTGAATGTATTCGCAAGAACCTCGCAGACTGAACTGAAAGAGAAAGTAATTCTGGAAAGAAAAGAGAGAATATAAGAGAGATAGAGTGAACCGCGTGAAGAAAAGGAAAATATAAGCTGCATAATTCAGTTAAGCAAATAAGAGATGGGATCAATACTGCAATTAAAGAGCTGAGAATAGGATATCCTCCGTGAACATCCATTAATTTATAATTTAATTAATTAGTGTTCAAATTATCTGTCCTAAAAAGAACATTTACCGTCTCTTTATATCGTAATCAACTTGATTCTCATTCTAAGATTTTAGTATTTGCATTTTTAGAAAGAACAAACTTGTACCAGCATTTATGATTTAAAAATGGAAATAGCAGAGTTAGGGTCAATTCAAAGTATACAATCAAAGGCTGTATTGTGCCACACTGATAATGGACATGTGTGCTGAAGATGATGACAATGCCTGTTTGACGTAGTCACTATTCCAATATTATCTTTGTAACCAGTGAGAAGAGGACATTAGATTTTTATATGTGTGTGATTTCCTCTTGAAGACGTTTTTTTATTTAAAAAATTGCAGATCATCCTTTCTGCTACTCAATGTTCTCTAAGCACAGTCCTATTTTGACATAGCTGATCTGAAAACATACTGTCATTGTGTCTAAGATGCTGTCAGATAGGCCTGAAAATGACTCTATTCTTGTTTCCACTCAATTTTTTTAAAATCTGTCTTTTGGGAGGACCTGATGGGCTGATGTAGATAGATTAAGGGAGAGGTGGTACATCGAGTTATATTGTTCTTCAGCTTTCAGTACATGGGTGATATGGCCAAATGGAGGGAGGAATATGCAGTTCATGTCCTAGATCCAGGGCTTTGAACCAGTTCATTGAACGAAAACGAAAACCGGAAACTTTTGGTATTTTGGCAGGAACAAAAAAGAAACCGAAAACTTTATATTTTTTAATGTTTCGGAACAGAATCGGAACAGAAAATAATTGTAATACCGTTTTTTTTTTTTTTTCATTCTTTCAAAGTTGAGGCTTAAATCTAAAGGTGACCGTGCCTTTTCCATCCAGGCCCCTCGACTTTGGAACGACCTGCCTGAGGAGATAAGGCATACAGAATCAGTGACATCTTTTAAATCTCTTCTTAAAACCCATTTTTATAGACTTGCCTTTATGTGATGTCGTCTTTTACTTTTACTTTTATTTATTTTTTATTCATTTTTATTTATTCTTTTAGTCTTTCTATTCCTTTTAAGCGTTTAATTTTGTTTCCATTGTCATTAGGCAATGCTGTCTTTTTATCCTACTATTCTTTTGTTTCTAAGTATTTAAAACAAAAAATAGTTTTATTGCTTTTATTGTTCTTATCTCTTTTACCATTCTGTCTTAATTCCTGTTCTGGTGTGTTTTGCTTAATTTTACCTCAATTTTAGCTTAATTTTGTCCTGCTAATGTTTGCCCTCACTGTTTTGGCTCTTTTGGCTCTTTGTTGTCATATGTTTCCTGCTTTTGCCTTGTTTGTCAAAGCACTTTGTAAACTTTTGTTTTTAAAGGTGCTATATAAATAAAGTTATTATTATTATTATTATTATTATTATTATTATTATTATTATTATTAAGATACGAATATCTGGCTTACAAACATTCATAGATATGACCACCGCACGCTGCCATATCCAAATACTGCAGTTCCCCTTTCTGTCACAACCTCTGCCAAGCATCACCGCTACGTACGAGCATGGCTCATCTTGTTATTGTCTGTCTCACTGTGAGCATCATGTCGTACGTTCTTTTGTCTGGACAAGAAACTTTCCAAAGACGTTTGGTTTTCATTTGTTTTGCTCACTTGTGAGTTCCAATTCATCAATAATGTATTCTGTGTTACTAGCTGGAGAGGCCCCTTTAAGAAGGTAGCCATGTAATTTTTCAAAACAAAAACATAGTTTGGAACCAGATAATAAATACGCAGCCTGGTACCAACTAACCCACAGACTGATACCGGTTTGCAGTATTAGTCCAGGGGTTGGAATCTATAGGTAAATTACACTACGGTACCAAAGGATGTTATTTCAATTATTTCATTTAATGGGTTTTAATGTTCCTGGTAAGTCTTTTGGGAATTGTCCTTTAGTATTTCTAGCAATGGCATTTAAATTCCCTCAAATGACAATTATAGGTTGAAATATAATAACTAAGAAAAAAAGAACCTCTTAAAACCAATTGTGTTCGTAAGCTGAGGACTACTTGCATTTCTTAACTGAGAGACAGTTGCACAAGGTCCAAAATAAATTTTTGAAAATCAAAAAGGAAACCACAAAAGCTAGAGGTTTAAAAAGCAAGACCAAGTTCTGACTGAAGAGATAACCAAGAGGGCTGCAGAGCGCTTAACAAAAGTTCATAGTTCTATGGCAGTAAAACTGTAAAAACACACCATTCACATAAACCCGAATGAATCTTAAAATCTATCCACAATACGATAGTAGTTGTAGTGTAGAAACATGGCAAAAGAAGAATCACAAAGAGTAAAGGGCAGATCACTAGAGGAGCATATCTATCCATCCTTTTTCTATACTGCTTCATCCAGTGCCTTGGGTTCTGGGGAGCTGGAGCCTATCCTAGCTGACTGTGTGCGTGAGGCAGGGAAAACTCAGGGCGTGACGCCAGTGCACAGCAGAGCCACACAGAGACACGGACAAACACACCTGGACACACTCACACCTACAGTCAATTGCCAATTAACCTGAAGCGCATGTTTTTGGAGGTGGGAGGAAGCGAGAGAACCCCAAGAGAACCCACGCAGACATGGGGAGAACATGAAAACTCTGCACAGAGCGGGATGCGAACCTGGAACCACCTTGCTGTGTGGCCACATTGCTACCCACTGCGCCATCGTGCCATGCCTCGAGGAGCATATATGAGACACAAAACATATACAACTGCTCAATGTGTAACTTATCTGAAATCAATAAATTCTCCTTGAGCAGAAGAACATCACCAAGCGCAGAAGCAGATACGTAGCACCACACAAATGAAGAGTTGGATTGCAGGAGGGTCTCCACTGATTTGTACCTTAAGGTAACATCTCTGGATCATACTGAGTTGAGTACAGTTGGGTTGATTATGAGCCTGAAAACAGTTTATCAGTCATGCACTAAATACTAAAGCAATTCAATTTTTTCTACCACATCCAGTGCAGACTACCATCTAATCCAATCCATATTCTCCAAATGTCATTGTTTTTTTTTGCCATGTCACAGTACTTCTGTTTAAGGTTTCAAATTAGATTTCATATTTAGATTTTTCTTTGTAGACAACATTCCTACACTGATAATGTTTACACAATTAATTGATTTAAAATAAAACACTTTATTCATGTGCCCTTACATGATAACTAACCAATTCTAAGCACAGATAAACCTTAGCAGTCAGTAGGCACCCACTTTTGATGGCAAGGTAAAACAAAGCTTTTACTTTATCTGGAGCTCCAGCAATGACATCAGAATGTCATTCAGACTGAAATGTAGTCATTAAAGAGGAAAGAATAATTGGGTTTGAAGGGACCAAGCTACCAGAGGCGAAAGTAGAGCATATTGAAACTGATTCCAAAAGCAACCCCAGTAGATTCTTAGGTAAGCAGAACAAGGACTAGCTCAACTCTCAGATTATTGGAAAGAACAAGGTTCATGCCTTCACAAGAACCAAGTGTTGTCATATATATTTTTGGCAAGTTACCCAAAGGATGACATCAGACTAATAGTGGTCATTAATCAGTGGTGAAAAAATTTCACCTGGTTTCTATGTTGTTATACTAGCAGGAGTCCCTTTTAGTACATGACAACAGTATTTAAATAAACCGAACTGAATTGAATTTTAACACCTCTTCAGCAAGCACTATCTCCAATTTATGTATTTATTTATTTTTGTTTAGGGGTTTTGTGTTATTTTTTAGTTCAGGGTTTCTTCTTCTTGGCTCATTTTTTACAAGATTGTAGTTTCCATTTCTTTCACAAGGAGATAAAAATAAAATTAAGTGAACATATTCTGGCAAGTTCTCTGAACTGAATACTTTTCCAATTTTTCCTCTGTGAGTGGGTGTTTGTTGATGGCTGGCACCACGATGCACTCGTCTGGGGTGTCCCCTGCATCTTGCCTATGGTAAACTGGGATAGGCATAACGCGTGACCTGCAAGGTGGAAAAGTGGCAGCAGACGAGATGATTATGGTTGTCTCATCTAAAGAAAATGGATAGGCAAATGGATAGGCGTATCATCAGTCAGATATTCAAGACCAGGTGAATTGAAACACGGTTTCAGTGCACTAGACATAGATGCAGAGGCAATTGATAAAATTCAAGGTAAAGATGAGAGAGTTTCATTATGGAATTATTGGAGGCACATAGTATAGAAAACTTATACTAAATAAGTTGTCTGTGAAGCTTCTCATGGTCAATTTCCATGATGAGTAAGTCAATTGGCCTTGGAAAATTGAAGACGTTTCACTTCTCATCCAGGAGGTTTCTTCATTTCTGAATTTATTCAGCACAGTGGTCTGAAAAGGTCTTTCTCCCAATAAACAAATATCTCTTGGAAAATCAAACATATTGTGTTGAATGCTCAAATCCGCAGGTCTATAGGAGGGGAGGAGAACTCACATTGGTCTTGAAGGAAAGAAGACAGTTTTTTACTGCATTGTCAGTGTATGATAAAATCGATAAAATAAATTAAAAGAGGTGACAAGAGAAGCAAATGAAGCAAAAGGATGAATGTGCGTAAAAAGTAGTGAGGCAGACTATATCAGCGTCTCTATTGCTCTCTCTATTGGTGAGAGATGAAAGACACCCATTAGTAGTTTGGGGAACAACTCTCTTTTTGCTGTGATAATAGATAAATAGAGTTGTGGTGGAGTTGATATGATGAATGACACAAGACAGCTATGATTAAAAAAAGCATTTGCTGTAAGTTTTTTATCCAACAGCCAACCTATACAAATGATGGTGTTGCCCTGAAACACAACTTTGTTGTCTCCAGCTGCTAAGTGTTAGGACTTAATTATAGCTTAAATGACTCAATAATATTTTTACATCATAATTGTTTAATATAGTCTTGGCAATTTATACTACCCTCTGGACAACCACAGGACTGTGTTAGAGTTAGTATGCACAGCATTATTCCTGATATTTCAAGGTGTATTACACAGAGAAATGTGCTTCACAACATGCAGACAATGTGTTTGTGACACAATGCAAAGCATTCTTGTATTATGCATTGTCTTAATGTAAGCGTATTTTGTTTCACAATTTATTCTATTGATTTCAGTATTTTAAACATTTCCATTAACACAAAAAAAATAATAACTTGGCACATTATATAGAGCTTTTAAGCCACAACTCCAAAAGCTGTAGTTTTATAAGTGTTACTGGACAAATGTAACCTTCCAGAAGCAATATAATGAAAGGGTAAGCTTCATAAATAAGCATTTTTAGACAGCTCTAATGGATCTCGGGATTATTCGGAGGACGATGCCTTAAAAAGTTTCCTCATGACTACATTGAAACAAAGTTCTGGAAAAATTCCTGAAGAGATGCACTTTTGTCATAATAAGAGCTCATTAACTGTTGTGTCGCACACCAAGGGCATAGCACTCACTGTGGTGATGTCATCATGATGACATCACTTTACCTGACTCGACAACAAACTAAGTAATAGCACCTGATTCTGTTATCTTGTTATCTGTTATCATTAATGTTAAGAGAGAGCCCAGTCGCTATCTTTGTGTGTGTGTGTGTGTGTGTGTGTGTGTGTGTGTGTGTGTGTGTGTGTGTGTGTGTGTGTGTGTGTGTGTGTGTGTGTGTGTGTGTGTGTGTGTGTGAAAAGTCAAAACATATTGTCTAACCTTACATAGATACATGAAATACATCACGATGATTCTCAGCAATGTGTGTTCATGAAACCTACATCTCCAGGACTGAGACCCATGAATTATATTTATGCATAAGTATCCACAGCAGCACTCATTTTCCTTCCAAGTTAGATATCAGTGGAAGTAGAGTGTACAACTGCATATCACCACATATCTTTTGCAGAAGACTGCTGCTGTTTTAGATGGCATTTTGAGAAACCCCTCTCTTTTCAAAGGACTGGAAGATGACACTGAAAACAGGACCAGGATTAATTCAGAGATGTCATGGAAAATGTCTTTCACTAAATAAGGAGGAAATCAACAGAGAACAAAGCATTTCACCCACACAGAGACTAATCACAACCCTTTTACATCTTGTACCTTATTAACCGATTTGCATCCATTCTAACTGCACTTGCACTTTCTATTTCAGTCATGTGCTATAGAAAAGTTGGTCGTAATACCAAAATCAAAACTTTATTCCAACCTAGACGCACTTGTCATTTTCCCCTCAATTTGACTTAACGCTCCACTTTCCATTAAGAACACAGCACCTGACACAATGAACTCAATAAAATGTACATGTACTACTCCTCCTTTCTTTCCTGCTGAAAAGGAAAAGTGTTTCCTGGTGTTATCTCGCATGGTGCTTCATTCTCCTGATCCAGTCGAGAAACACAGCAGGAGGTGTATAATCCTACTTCAGGCACACTATTCCAGTGTAATCTTCTGCTCACTCAGAGTACACACAAGTCACTTTTGACTGCTCCATAAAGGCTTCCAATGTTCACATTCTGACCATCTGTGATTTGCCTCTACTGTATTTTGTCAAACTCTATCTCCTTTTCTGTCTTTCTATCACAATGTTCCCTATGTATTTCTATCTGTCTGTCCTTATGATAACTACATGTAATCGATAGTAATATTCATGATGTTAAGCATTTCAAATGTCACGAGCACATTAAGGGCATTTTTGGGTGTGCAAGCATGCAGTACATCTTTATCTGTTTAAACATGGTATAATCTAGATTGCTTCAGTGTGTGTGGCAGTGCTTCAGCTCTACTGAAAACCAATTTTACCCAATTTCACAGCAGCTTGAAGGAATACTTTGCTTTCTTTTCAAATGCTTTGTTTAATTCCTGCCTTTAACATGCAGAGCCAGCCTTTTGATACAATGGGTCATTTCAGCCAAGGAGTCAACAGAAATGTGGTAATTAACATCAGAAATCAGCCGTCTCTTGCCTTTGCCGTCAAAGTCTGGAAAACGAACAAAAATGGCACTCAAATGTAATCACGGCAGTGGGCGGCAGTGGCTCAGCAGTAGAGCAGATGTCTCGTAGACGGATCGCCCCAGCCATCGGCGGATCGAGTCCCACTCCTGCCATGATGTCACCAGGAGTGTGAGCTGATGGTGGGAGGTGTCAGCTCACCTCCCGGCCACTGCCCTGAGCAAGGCGCCGTCCCCCCCACAAGCTGCTCAAATTGGGGCACGTTCCAAAGCCGCTGCCCGTCACTCTGCCTCCCTGATGTGTGTAGTTTGATGTGATTGTACTAACTGGCCCCCTTGTGTGCTGTGTTCAGGGGACCTGTATACTGTCAACTAACCGAGTGACTTTGTAATTTCCCCTTCCCCTCTTCTTCACCTACATAAATCCAGTAGAGCACATAAGTACATTTAACTTACAACATAATTTGACATATACAGTTATTCAGTATTCCAATCCCTTCTTTGTAAATTCAGACATTTCAGACCTCTAGAAAATCATCTGTAACATGAGCCACTTTATAGAGTGGTTCATGTTACAGGTAGATGTCTGAGAGGACCAACTGAATACAGCTGATGATAGACATGTTCCATTCCCCGTTTTTGGAGAACAGACATTTCCAATGAGCACTTGTTGGCTGGAGAATTGTACTGATGGAACACACTCCACTTGTCTGGTTGGAATTAAGTAGAACTAAGTCTCATCAATTACTATCAACTGCTCCAGAAATTTCTCAGTCTGCCTCATTAACGACAAGATTATTTACTTTTCTTTCATATCTTGTGAATGTTCAACTTCTCATTGCGTCAAAGGAGTTTTGACTTACCTGGTAGTTTGGAGTTTCTTGACCATTACAGGGACATCTGTTTGAAGGAGATACCCTGCTCTGTAACAATGTGGGATTGTGTAGTTTGCCAGTTTGTCAACATGTGGTCGGTGGTCCTACAGATGGACCAATCATGTAAATCAGGGGTCTTGTACCAGACTCTCTCTGTTGCAAATGAATTTAGTGGCCCATTTCTTACAATCTTGTCAGAGGGATCTCCCTCCCATTGCTTTGCTACAGTCTCCTCATCAACTTACTTTGGGGATATGCGCTTGAGACTAACATATTGGATTACTGAACAAAAGGCTGATGTCCATCGTCCCAGAAAAAGCTGATTTTCAATTTTCAACTTCTCAAACTACAAATACGCATGATCACAAAAGTAGTTGAACATGGCATGAAAGAAAAACTGTTCAGTCAATCAGTCAATTTCTTTTTTTTTAATTCTACAGGCTGTCTTGGTGTGATCTTTTGTTTGTTACCGACAGTGACAGAAAGAACAGGAACTGTTTACTATACAGCATCACAGCTGTTGCTGAATCCATGTGAATTTCAATGGAGTGCATGCAAACTGCAATTCTCCAGAAAGACTGAACCATTCAATCCAAAGGGTCCATAGGTTGCATACCTATTTTTATGAAGTACCTGTACTGGGATCCTCATAAACGCATGCACCTACAACTTGGATTTGTCCATATATTTTGGCATAAAGAAAGTAGCTGTTCCAGACAGGCCATGGTGTCCCGATCAACTTGCTGGACTCTTATGAAAACATAACCACCTGTTCCCATTTCCAAAACATATCTTTTTAAGAAGTTTCAGGCAGTTTTGGCCGTGGCTTAGTTTATTAAACTTCTGCCTTTTGGGTACCCGTAATGCTAAAGAAAATCAAAAACTAGAAACCAAAAGGTTTCCCCTACTATGATTACACTTAAAAAGCAATAGTACCATGACTGTTTGAATGCTTGTCAATGAAAATATAACCCAGGAGTTGGACCATCATATCCAGAACATCACATATATGCAGATTTAACTTTTATGTATAGCAGACCTTACTGTTGTGTCATTATGTTATTCATGTCAAAGCACTGTAGACATCATTCAGGAAGTTGGAATCTAAATTGTTGTAATTGCCCCAAACCTACGATTATCATATTTTTTTTGAAAACACTAACATCTTGTGGATTGTAGCTTTGGCTGCACTGTAGCTCTTGAAAATTTTAATCAAAATCCATTCATATAATTTTCAGTAATCCTTTTTAAATACAGAAATACCAATGCCAGGGGAAGCAGATCCCCTTGGGAGCTATAAAAAATCTTGGATGCTCTACTTTAACCTCGATCTACTCTAAAATTCAGTGGCTCCTACTTTGGGACAAAGCCCACCCTGAACACCAAGTTTCGTGGTTATTAAAGTAGTTAAGTATAATTGAGAAATAGGATTATAACAATCCTATTCTGCAAAAGAGGAAAAAAGAAACATCCTAGATCAACCCACTCCAAAATGTATTCTGCTTTGCCATATACCCAACCATTGTACCACATTTGATCAAAATCTTTCACATAGTTCATCCTCTTCAGACAGGTACGTTTTTTGTTAAAAAATACCTTCCTTACAATGTCAAAAAAACTGAAAAAAATCCTGGATCCACACCCATATCCAGGTTATTCCAAAATGTATTTAGCTTACTAACAATCATTTTCCTTGTTCAAGATCAATGCTCTTGAGTAAATAAACACAGATGACAACACACTGTTCCAATAGTGAACATCATTGAAAATGAGAAAATAAAGGGATGAAAGGAGGACAGTCACAGTCTAATGACTCAGTCTCATTTATATCTTTCAGTGCAGCAGTACTACACCGACTCATGCTACATCATGGTGCAAACTAATGTGCATAAAGGTATGAAGAACCAAAGTTCTTGTCTTGTCTGGATGAAAACCACACAACAGAATGAAGAAGACAGAGGTTAAGGTAAAGTTTTACAGTTCAGGTGTAACTATCATTATTCCCTACTTCTTCTGTGGATTCAAAATGCACCTTACAACTGCCACTAGCCCTGATGCCTCTCTCATCCTCCTCTTTTCCACATGCTTTCTTGCTCTCACCCTAAGTGGCTAGTTGTCGGTGTCAGTTGAAGCCCAATTAATGGAGAACTAGATTTATTAGCAAGGCATCAGTGGAATACATGGTGGACAATGGAACCCCCAGAAACCTGCAAGTAGATAAAGATGGTATATAACTGTGTACAATATACCACAAAAGAAAAGAAAGGGTAAAGAGAGGAGTGTGATAAAGACAGGATGGCAATGAAGGAGAAAAGGGAGGAAGCTGACTATGTTTTCACAAAATAAGGTAAAGTCCATGTAGCAGATGGAAGAGAGATAGGGAGCACCTACACATAGATGGGCAGGGAGAGGCAGCTTCCCTCTCTCATATTCTCTCTCCAGCAGTGGCTGCAGAGTCAGCTCTTACCGTCTGTTGTAGGTCTGGGATTCCAATGCGGATGACCACGGTGTTGCCTGTCGGCTCCTCCATGGGTGCTCTTGCACTGTGGCTGTGCTCTGCACCAGGATGGAAAGCCGGAACATCAACGGGAAAGGGAAAGCCGCCGTCCTCTTCCCGGGAGCTGCCGCTGTCAGTGCTGGCCCCCTGGCTGCCGTTTGCAGTGTGTGTGTAAGAGTGTGTGAGTGTGTATGAGTGTGTGTGTATGTGCTGCTGCTGCTGGTCCTGCCGTGGAGGGCTGGGTGGCTCATGTTTGCCGGTTGCCGGACGCAGAGGCATACTCTGTGTTCGGGGCTCAGTCTATGTCTCTCTCTCTCTCCAGACACACACACAAACACAAGTCCATACACACACCCACACCAAGGTTTCTCGTTCACACACAGCTTAAAGTGTGCATCACTCGCCTGGGAGAGAAAAGAAAAGGGAGAGAGAGGCATGGAAGGAGGGTGAAAGGGAGGGAATGGGCAAAGGGGAGGGGGTAAAGGGATATTATAGCAGGATGAAAGGGTAAAAACAAAAAGAGAGGTTAAGTACCAAGACATCTAAAATAAAACTTGGGATATAAGACATTACATTCTCAAACTGACAAAATGGTTTAAAACTAATCTGTAATTTTCTGAGAAGACTAGCCTGATGCAATGAAGAATGAGGCACATGTAGCTTTTAAATATAACAGAATCAATAAAACATGAAATAAAAAGCAGAACGAGCAAAAGAATTATCATTTGCATGATGACATTCGGATCTGAAATCAGAAGAGATCAGCATGCAGCCAAATAATGGGATGCACAAATCAAATGCTTGAGCATAGGTGCTGATAATTTCACAACTCTCTAAATGAGCTTCTTATGCAAACAGAATGTGACATGAAATATTTGTGTCAGTCTATGCTATATGCTTCATCTTGTTTGCAGGCTATATTGTTCAAGTTGACCCAGCATCTACATCGCATGTATATTATATTGGGAGGAATTTAAAGCAAATACTTCAGGGGGGAAAAGGGGGTGATCAAAGTTGTGGAACTGCTGTAAGCTGTAAGATCTTGTAGACTGGCACACACACACACACACACACACACACACACACACACATAGTATGTGTTTTAGAAAGATTGGCTGAAAATCTAATATGAAATCTTTAAAGCGGTCATTTATGTAACAGAAAGTCACTATAATTTTATTTTTAGTCAGAATGGCATTATATCAACAAGCATGAAACACTTAGGATGTCCTGCCGGGAGTATTTTAAAAGTAAAATTAAAAAATTAAAATGCTTAAATTTTCCAAAATATCAAAGAATACATTTCCAATAATGTGGAAACTGGGTTTATTTTTTTGTAAAAAAAAAAAAATTGAAATTACACAACAGAAAACCTCATTGGAAAGAAATCCCACTTACATAATGTGACTATGTTCATGGTGTAACCATGGAAACAGTAAAGAAAAAAAAGTTCCTAAATGGCAGAGGGCAACAAATCAGTGCTCGGCTGTTGCATGAAGAAAGTTTGGGTGAAAAATATTGAATTGCATTCCAGACATGCCCCCAAAAAATAAGCCCACCAGCAAAATGAGCCCTATTCCAAATTGTAACTACGTAGAACAAATAATAGCAAAGTGCACTTGGCTGTTTGTGAATCAAAAGTTTTTTGTGTGTCTAAAGTTTTGTAAAAAAAAAAAAAAATTCTTTAAGCTCTAAAACAAAATATAACACACAGACAATAGACAGGGGAGAAGGATGGATGGAACCCATTCCTACATCTTCAGAGTTGGAACCTGTATGCTTACAATTGTATACTGTTTAATTGTATAGTGTAATAATAATTTGTGTAACTGAACACAGAATTAACTCCATCACATTTTTAAAAAAAAGAATATTGATCTAGCTAATTTCAAGTATTATCTTTTCATTTGTATTCGCTGAGCAGAGAGTGAACTGTGAGACTTGCTAGTGAAAGCTCTACGACTGTTGGACACTACAGCATGTAATCCCATTAGCACTAGAGAAAGAGAATGGCATGTAGCTCTTAAGAGAATTCAGCAGATCACTCTACAAGTACCTGTACACTTCAGCCTGTACTTGTTGTATCCGCAAATAGAATGTAAATGTAACACCTGAATCTTTCAAAATGAGCAACCTCTAGAACGATCTAAGGATGCAAACTCATACATACAAAACCAAATCTCTCAATTACAGGGATTACGTTTTGGCAATGTGGCAAATGTACCTGGGATGCCTCTCCATTACACAGTAATTATTCCCATAGATAGCTTGGGCAGGGCCATAGAGGGATTTCATCCTAATTGCATCATGGAAAGATAAAGTGTGTGAGCAACAGCACTTGAAGAGATCTACAACACAGGGAACATGTAATCAATGTGGGGAAATGAAAAGAAAATGACAGAGAAATGAAGCTGATATATGTATTTTATCAACCCTGATCAAACATTGCACCGCATTGAATTGATTTTTGGGAAATCAATTCCCGTAAATCAATTCCCATAAATACTTATGTTATATGAAGTGATTTTTTTAAATTACAGTTTGCATCGAAAATATGAAGATTTTTTTCAAAAAAATATTTAAAAGTTTAATATTTTGGATGACAACTCTGACAAAACATCCAATGTGCATCCATCTCAGTTTCTTTTTTTTTTTTTACTCAATAAATTTAGGAAACCAAACAACACTGAGAGGAGTTACAAATAATGTGTAAAAATGTTCCTTACTACAGACAATGTATGAGTCTGTATGAGTAATCTTTACAGGCACCGACACTAATGCTTAATTCTGAGCTGTACTACTGAGCACAGCATAAACTGAATAAATGATCACTACTTGGCACTGGTTTAACCGCTTAATGAAATAAGGGACCTTGAATCTGCCCTTAAAAAATTGCATTGGCATACCAAGGTCTGGACAATAATTCAATACTATCATTTGCATTCACCTGCACCTCTGATAATGTGTATAGCATGAGGTGATGACGTAGTTATTTGGAGCAACAGAGCTAAGATATGGGTGCTACAAGTGTACCTATCGGCTACCACTGCAGTCCAGAGTCCAGAGTGGACTAGAATTATAAAGAGCCAGGCTTCCATGCCTCAACTAACAGCTACTGCCTCTTTTCTCTTCAGCTCAGATCTCTTTCATCCTATCCCATCTCACCCCATCCCTTGTGCTCTAGCCCAGTGAAAACAAAGTGAATAATTTATGGAACACAGTAGTGTGTGCATGCATTTAGTGTGATGTATGCCTGTATAAGAAACACGTATTAATCTTCAAAATTCCCTGCCGTAGACCTGTACATGAGGACATTCACACACATGAATGAAATCCACTGCTGCTGTGAGCCTGCTCTTCCTGTTCCCCTCTAAGACATCTATGCTGCAAAGAAGGAGCTGGGGCTGAGAGCACAAGATAAACGGGTGAGGTAGCATGAAACGGAGGGGGTCAGGGAGGATGTGACTGAAACAGTCAGTGGACCAAGGAAAAAATAGGAAGAGGAGGTGGAAGAAAGGGGGAGTGTGGCAGAGTATCAGCAGAAAAGGGAAGGTTAGAGAGTTGGCAATGTGGTGAAAGAGGAAGGAGGACGTTCCATCCAGTCAGCCACCACACAGCACATGGCTTGGAGTAAATGTGATAACTGTCCATCAGAGAGACTGCTTCACACCTCTCTACACCTGGTAAAAAAAAAGTCATGGGGACACACAAACTGAAACAGCCCAGGGGTACATTTCACACACACACACACACACACACACACACACACACACGCACGCACGCACGCACACACACACACACACACACACACACACACAAGCTATCTGTCCCATAAAATATTTTCATTCATTTATAAAGCTACAGGTAACCCATTGGTGAAGCTTTGAAGCATCAAACAAAAAGGATGCAAGGGTTGCTAACCTGTTGGCTATGGTCTTCTGCAGTTCTACGTGGTTTTCTGCTATCACATGAAATATGCTTACTTGTCTTTCTGAATGGCTTACATCCATCTTTTCCTTTACTTTAAATAAAGATAAGTATGATCGATCAATTTTCCAGATGACCAGCTCAAGGTCCTAACTTCATGCAAAATGTGATTTAAATTCTTTCTATTGAAATAGAAAGAATTTAAATGAAATTTCTATTTATCTTTATTCCTTGTATTCTTTTTTACTTTCTGGTGGGACATTAAGAAGCACTAGGGCCATCTTCCTACATCATGGGAATTTGAAAGTAGTGTATCTTTTCGAAACCACTTGGCTTTGAGCTGAGTCAGCAATGGGCCATCAGAGAAGAGAACTGTAGCATGGGACTACGAGTGGGACGAGGGATCCATTTCACTATCACTGTGTGATCTACTTAAGTGAGGAGACAGGAGGCAGGAATAGGGTTCCTCTTTCAGAACATTACTTAGATTCTTGTTCAACTGAGAGTGTTGCTAAAAGAAAAAGGTGATGTAATGTCATGTTTTGGGAATGTGTATGGGAAGTGTATATTTTAAAGGTGAGATGTGTTTGTGTGTGTCTGTGTGTGTATGCATGCATGTGTGCGTGCATGCGTGTGTGTGTTTGTTTGAAGAGAGAGAGAGAGAGAGAGAGAGAGAGAGAGAGAGAGAGAGAGAGAGAGAGAGAGAGAGAGAGAGAGAGACAGCACTTGCACACCCAACCCACACAGTCTAGCTGTTTAATGTAAACAAAACAGGGCCTGATCCAGAGGCTCCATATGGAAAATTATCCATGCGTTAAAAGATTCTGGAATCAATATGCTACAGTAGCTGCATCCCAAAGCCACTATCTCTTTCCAGTTTGCATGGTCTGATGCAGCAAGCAGATGTGCTCCTGATTTTCTTTTTCACACACAAACAGACATGCACACACATGCACGCACACACACACACACACACACACGCACGCACGCACACACACACACACACACACACACACACACAAACAGTTGATATACGTAAAAACTACAGTGAATAATCATAATGTTATGCCACTCATGAGTCATAATATCAATATTTGCTGGCTAAGATTTTGTTGGCAGGGTAGTAATTCTGCTTGGCAAGATCCTGCACACTTGGCTTTTCACATCTACAAATTGGACAGACAGAAATAATTCCAAAGTTAGAGAAAAGTTTTTGCATCACTGCTTTGCACATATGGCAAAGTGCATTTTCCGCAACATCTGTATTTCTGAGCTCTGTCAGGGAGTTTTTTGGAAGTCTGGTCTATGCACCATTGGAGCTGTTGTAACAACACTGGTTTGAGATGTCATATTACTGTACCCCAGCTTGTAATAGTTGTATTGAAATTCAAAATGAAATGCAGTAAAAAAAATCAACAAAGCAATAAATGTTTCAAAACCCATGTATCAGGTCTGTGTGAGTGAGTGTATGTGTGCATGCATGCGTGAGTATATGCATGCATGCATGCGTGCATGTAAAATTGTTTTATGGGGCCATAGAAATGGTTTGTACCAACGTTGCATTCAAACAGATTATTCTCTTCAAAACTTACCGATTCTTATTCCCATGCAACCCAGTCTTTTACTGTCTGTCTGTTTATAAATTCTCTCTCTGTAACCGCAGAAAGTAGTGGATGCACATTTTATCTTGATCCCAGGGTTGCTACTGGAGCAGCAGTTGGCTCTTTGATGCAGCATGCCCATTAATAATCAATGGCACTCCCCAGAGAGAACTTCATAAAGCCTGCCAGCCAATTAAGACCTGTTTCTTACCATGCAGTGGATTACCTCTCCACAAAACACCACACTTCTCAAAATGCAGGAAGGAGACACTGGGGAGGTCAGTGATGTCACTGTGCCAAGCCCTATTCAGTGCTGTCAAATGTAGGCTATGCTATGTATATTATGTGAAATCTGGTTTTATGCCTATTTGCACACAGTACTTCCCCAAAAGCTAAATTGGATTCAAATTTCAAACAAAAATGATCATGGTTGATTCTGAAATAAAGGATCCTGGTTGGTTTGACAGCCTGTTAAAGGACTTACAGTATGATCATGTAGATGTATATTCACATTCAGGTACATTCTTTCCTGAATTCTACAAAACTGCAAGTTAAATTAAATCTTAAACATAATCTAGGTTAAAAGAAAACACAAACAGTAAACTAACCCATTGTGCTTACATTCAAGACAGATGCTGGAATTTGGAAACAGGAATCTTCATAATAAGTGGTTAGATAGCTTTCACACTTTAATATTTGCCTCCAATTCCAGTGGCAGTTTGGCCTAGCATTCTCCCTCCATAAAATCCCAAAGATTTCTTTACAAACCCTTCCATAATCAGAATTTTCTTTTTTAATTCTATATGCCCAGCGCATACAGGACACATACCTACTGTATATAGATTATTGGGCAATGTTAACTCCACTAAGGACCACTGTTTTCCAGATTTTGCCATATACCATCCTGTGGCTGTTATGTAACAATCCATCAATGTAATTGTCTGCTTAAATTTGGTTTTTTATTTATTTTTTGTTGTTGTTGTTTTGTTTTGTTTTGTTTTTTAAGTTTTTGTTGTTGTATGTGTATTTGTATATTTGTGTGACAGGCTCCCCTCTATTTCGCACAGGATTTTTGTCACCAAAACGAATTTGTGAGCATGTCATGTCAAAGGAAGGGGAAGGAGCGGTTGGGTGGGAGGGAATTTTCTTTCTCTCGATTTACATGTACAAACTCTCTTTGCATAACTTGGAAAAAATTTATAAAAATACCTTGCCCAAAAATTACTACTATTTCGCACTACTCTACACCATTCTTCCACTGTGAGTGTTTGTATGCACTCTCATCTATGAAAAATACAGGGACAATTTACAGGGGCTATAATAATGGTAAATTAAAACTGAGAGCAATGGGAAAAAAACAAAAACTTTTTTTTCTAATGACATGTAGAGAAAAATGGGAAACTGACTGCAGGGGAAAGACCCAATCATTGGTGCATGAATATCAGCCTGTCTTATCCATTTCGGACAGAGTATAGATGAGATGAGAGATGAAATAGTATTTTATTGATCCCCATAGGGAAATTACATTCGCACAGCCTATGAGTGAGGAGTATTGGACCACTTCACCTCTATGGGGCGCCACTTAAAGAGGTGGGGAGAAAAAAGAGAGGGGAAGGGAGGATGGGTCAGTGGGGGACCAAGGGGATCGAGTATAAAATATGCAACTTATAAACAGGAAGCGTAATAAAGACTGGCAAGAAAAAAAACCAGGTCCTTATTGCTACAAATATTTGAACAGACATAACACCAACCACATGACGGTAAAGTAGAGGGCAGATGTGTATGCAACTTATGTTTTAAGTCCAATGTTTATGCATGTCTGTGTTCTGTTGGAAGTCCTTGGTAAAGATGACACTGCTACAGAGTCAACAGCAGGTGTCAGGGAAGGGAGAGAACACCCCTCAGCCTCGTATCCTCAGGAGGAATTGTTTGTTATCAGCTGCCGACTGATAACAGTGCGGATGCCAAAATAGGGGAAAAGAAGATAGCTTTGGATTTGAGGGTCATAGCCAATTCAGTTCTCTCTGTAATCCTACCGGGCTCCCACTTTCCCACTACCCCGTACGGGGTAGTGAGCTCCCCTCAGATGTTATCCATCTTACAGTTAAGTTCACCACAGTTTGTGTGCCCACTGCCTGGTCCATCTCACCTAACAAGATGGTCAGCCTTTGGACTTTTTGAACTGCACTCCGAGGAACAGAAGCACTATTATCATAATCCCAAACAGATGAAGATCTTCAATGATGTGCCTATCGCCAGGCACATGACTCTCCACGTCTCCCAAGAGTCCCTCATGTAGCCCACAGAGAAACGTCCCATCAGGACAAAGTATCCTTTAGCAAAATCATTTAAGTCACAGTTTCTGCAGTAGTGCTTCTTCTAATGAGCAGTATTGAACTCTTGGAATGCTGGGAACGCTACTGAAAACACGTACAGCGTATGTCATCCGAGCCTTGACCTTAATATTTATGATTTCAGCTGCAGCTCATCACAACAGCAAGACAATTAAAGAACCAGATTTCATTAATTGACGGCAAAATGTTTGTTAAGTACAAATTTAATGCTTGGAATTCATTTTGTTCCAAAAGACGTTATATTCAAATTAAGAGTGAGCAGCTTTTCAGGTGTTTAAGGAATGGTAGTCATTCGTTAATTCATTCATTCATTCATTCATTCATTCATTCATTCATTCATTCATTCATTCATTCATACCTTCATTCATTCATTCAATCAATCATTCATTCATTTTCTGTACCAATTTTTTCCTTTTATGCTGGTCACAGAGGTTGCTTGAGCCTATCCCAGCAGACCTACAGGCATGAGGCTGGGAGATGTTCCAAACACGTTGCCAGCGCATATAAAACTATTAAATTCAGGTGAGCACAAGAAGACTTTACTAAGTTAAGTGCTGGTCAAAGCACTGAATGAGTGAAAAATGTCTTTTTAATTTTAGTACTGATGCACCTGTTGTGTTGTCATGCCTGAAATGTTGCTTTCTGCGACATCTCGAATTCATCCTGACTCAAGAGTCACTGGTAATAAATACTTTCCAAAAAGATGTGCAACTAGAGTGATGAATACGATCAACTTCATATTCATAACCTCACATGCCTGAAACCCTGCAAAGTCTCTCATATTTCAATCAGTTGCTTGGTGTAAAACAATTAATTTGCATGCAAATAGATGCCACTTACATCAAGAAGAGGTAGAAAGAGGAAGTGAATTATACTGTACAATGCTGTGTTGATTGGTGTATGAAAAAATCGAGATAGTAACTAACTTAAGTTCTCTTCATGGTTATACAAACAAGATGTGGTCTTTATTTACTAAAGATTTTAAGGCATCATTAATGGAGATGGTAAAACTATAGTGCACAGATGGAGTGAAGACTTCATTTGAAATTGACAGCTTTTTGTTGCATTCAGAGTCTGGGACCTTGGTTTGTCTTCGATTGTGTTTCAGTGCCACTATAAATACATTTTTTATTTATTTATTTATTTTTATTTTGATATGTTTGCTTGCTGCAATTATGAATATTACCGGATACTATAAAGCAGAGCTCTGAGTGCATCTGTGCATCTTTTGCAGTTAAATAATGATATGAAAAGTTACTGGTTACAGGCATTAATTCGGTTGATTTTAGAATTTTGAGTATTTACTGTAAAACCAAGAAATATAGAATGTTTCTGAAATCCTAAGTGTTTCAGTAAATCGACATTTTCCTCTTCAGATGCCTTAATCCATGTTAACAGTCTGCTTACTGTTTGTGTGTGTGTGTGTGAGTGTGTGTGTGTGTGTGTGTGTGTGTGTGTGTGTGTGTGTGTGTGTGTGTGTGTGTGTGTGTGTGTGTGTGTGTGTGTGTGTGTGTGTGTGAGAGAATGGGGACGGGGGGGGGCTATATGTGTCACTTTTTATTGTTGTATGTTTCAATATTTTTATCACGTTTTATCTTGTGAAGCACTTTGAGTAGCATTTTTTATGTATGAAAAGTGCTATATAATTAAAGTTTGATTGATTGTTTGATTAATTAATCAAGAAAAGATCAGACCAAATATATTTTCATGAATCTAAAGAATCCAGAATTTATGACTGATGGGCTTACAATAAATCTGCATGTGTATTATTAGCTCTAATGCTGTGAGGGAGGACATACAAGTGACTGGTGTGAGGAAGAAGATTGGACAATGATCGGTTGTGGCAACTCATAACTGAAGGGAGGAGAAGGAGATTAGAAAAAAGTAATTATAATTATCTCAGTTTGATTTGCCCCAGCTTTTACATAAATTTTGTTATAGTGTTGCTTCCAAATAGAATTTTTATACGGTATACAGTAACACAGTGGGCTTAATGTCATGTCATTTACACATAAAATCTACAAAAGCCTCATACAATTTTAACCACTTATCATGAATCATAAAAAGACAAAAAAAAAACAACTGAACAAATGAACAACGATGGAAACTGGATTGGGTTTGCGATTTGTTGTAGTTTTTATTCTTTTCCACATCATCAAGCCCAAATACAATGCGTCCTGAACCTGCATCTCAAATAATGTATAAACAATGATATAAGCGAAAGTCTTTTTGTGGAGTGTCTAATTTCCACACCTTCTGCCACCACACAGAATTACCTGGTGAATGAATTAACAGGTATTAAAGGAGACAACTGGCAAGTTCACTCGCAGAGTCTTTTCTAATTATTAGCTCCTGACACAGACTGTGCGATGGGTGCTAAAATCAGTACAGTTATTTTTATACATTTTCATAAGTTTAATACTGTAATTGAAATCACTGGTGTAAATGCTACTAAATGAGCTGTTCAATATTTTGAGTTTATAGTGAATATTTCCTTTGGGTTAATCACTCGACATTCTTTAGTAAACAAGTATCCACTGTTATAAAGCAGTCTTTCATGGCTTTGTTTGTGACATGCACAGATACAATTACTGAAAAAAGATCTGTCAGTCTGTCGACATGATAATCGCTATATTCCTTTTCCTGGATTTAACAAACCTTGTGACAACATTTCAGTCGCTTTCTCCTTATCTGTTCTTTTTGTCATTGCAGCACCCCAGTCAAGCATATTTTAAATACAGTGTGCCTTTGTACATTTGTGCATTAACACTCGCAACTTAACCTCATCGCAGATTTTTGGTAGGCAGTCATGTGGTACCGTACGCGTATTCTATTGGTTGACGGCATCCATAATTGCGCTCCATTCCATGAGTCTCGGACTTCCGTGAGATACAAAAAAGCTTTAGAAAGTGGTTTAATATCAGTATGGGAAGGGATCATAAACGCTTAAGTTACCATAAATAATGAGATAGATAGTTTGTTGCTACATTGCAAAATTCGTTATTCACGTTTGGTTCCTGGAACACATTAACCTCGAGTAGCGAGAGCGCAGTGTATATAATTTGTAGCAACTCTAAGGAAACATTTAGTTATCTTGGTCATTTTAAGTTTGACTTGATGTTTGTTTCGTTTTTCCAAATTATATACATTAGTGAGTTCAAACAATTTGTGAAAATATGTCTCCCAACAACTTAAGGCCCTGTTATATGCACTCTTTTGGGTTCGTTCTCTCTGTAATCAGATCCATTTTCTGAGAACTTGCTGATACACATGTGATGAAGAAAATAGAGCAACACCACCAGATATAGTTGAGGGGAGGCTAGCCCAAATTCAAGCAAGACTCAACAAATATTTGTTATTATTACATTCTTTTTAAAAAAAAGAATGTAATAATAACACACTAATATACAGTGTGTGTATTCGCGCATCAACGGTTTGCGTATTTTTGGTAGGCAGTCACATGATTCTATACGCGCATTCCATTGGCTGACGGCATCCGGAAGTGCGCTAAGTTTGATGTGTCTCCGACTTGCGTGAGATGCAAAAATGCTTTAAACAGTCGATAGGAGTGTGGGAAAATGTAATACAGATAGAAGGTGGTTTAATATGGGTAATGGGGAGGATCATAAATGTTTAAATTACCTTGAATTTTAAGATAGTATGTCACTTTAAAAAAAATTTTTAAAAATTTAAAAAAATTAAAAAACTTTATCGCGGAATTCATTTATCGCATGTTGTTCCTGGAACGCATTAACTGCAAAAAACGAGGGTGCACTGTACATATAGGCATGTGACAAAGTAGATTGCGCCACTAATCTCCCTTCAGGGATTAATTCAGTATATATTTTTAAAAAAAACAATAGTTACTTTGAATTTACTAGGTAAATTATCACATACTATTAAAGCAGCTGCCATGTTTGTTGTTGTTGGTATAACTTTTGAATTAATATCAATGTCGAGGATGTACAGGGTTGAAGTACAGATCTGAACTGTTGTATTGATTCTGTATGAAGAGAGAATACAAACATGACTTCAGTTATCATATAGATGGAATTCCAGTATCACATATACACTATGATCACATGTAGATCTAAAAACATAAATTCTGCCACCTTTGTTTGGTAAAGTATGTTTTCCTCCTTACAACACCTACTGTAACCTTTGGGGGTTTTTTTATTCAACCCCTCCCCACACCCAAATTTATCTGTTGTCATTGTGTTGTGACTCTCCGCCAAGTGCAGTAATTACAGTGCAGCAGTAGGAGCCAAGCTACAGAGAAAGAGGTCTATCAAACATGACTGCACTGTGCAATAGGTGTGAAAAAAGTCATTCTAAGAACTACAGGCCACTACAAGCCACAGAGTACCAGACCAAGAACTATTAATGTTTTGCTTTAACTTTAGCAGAGTCGCAAAGCCATTGAGACCATTTTAACCATAATGAGAAATATAGTGAACGTACTGCAACTTCACACATTGACTCACAGAACTGACACGTGTTTGCAAGTTGCAAACACATACATGCACCCCAGCTGATGTATTGCCTTTTTCATTGAAATGACAGTCATGGCAGTCAGCCCAGTGTGCTGGATAGTTCATGAGGCTGGGAATAATAAGCATGGTTGAAAATAACTTCATTATGACAAGCAACTCTGAAAAAATATTGATATTTGCCAAGGAGAAAACTCTCCTACAATACGCAAACAAGAAAGAGCATTACTCAGAGGACTTTAGCTGGTAGGGGAGTGGTTATCACATAATATACAGTCAGAGCTACGTGCTGTGTAGCCATTGCTAAATTATAAAGGAATCAGAGCCACCAATAGAGGTGCAGAACCACATTTCTCATCACTTGTGTAAAAATTTAAATTCCTTTATTTATAGCGTGTGTGTGTGTGTGTGTGTGTATTTTTTTGTGTGTGTATTATTGCCGAAGCATGCAAGTAAAAGACTTGCAGATTGCTATGAGTGAGTGTGTGTGTGCGTTGGGGGGAGGGGGGACGTGTGTATTTTTTTGCTTTGCCATTTACACTTGTAAACACTACCAAGGCTTCTACAAATGAATCCATTTTGTGCCATGTGGGGCTCATACCCTGACTTTGGTTGTGGCTGATGCTTTTAAGGTTTCTACTGATGCCATGAACTATTTTGGCATCTTACACAAGCTTTTCACCCTGTTTTCAATTTCGACTCAGCGATGGGCTACACTGAAAAATATGTGGGCATTACTTTGACGATGTGGACTGACACAAGGTGGGACAGTAAAGTGAAGAGTGATCAGCCCCGAACTAAAGACCCCTTGTCGGAGGAGGTGGTATTCTACCGTTTCAGCATGTGTAGAGTGGTGTGGAATGACATCTTGAGGTAGACACACCCTGTAAGTAAGTTGATGCAGTCTCCCAGCATGCAAGTTGGTGTAGCAGTCAGTCTTCTCAATGGAATTGAGAAAGATCTTCAAAGCTACAAGGCAACATGATTTGTGACAGCACAGATGTCAGCCAAAGATATCTGTGAAGAAATGAATGTTGAGGCTGTTCTGTAACAGAAGAGACTGAGGTTCAAAAAGTGTCACGTCTCCTATAAAGCATTTGATGAGCCTTTAAGTGAAGCTCTGAAGAAGCTGGTGGTCACATTTTTCAGTGGTGTTGTTGATGCTGCAGCGTCAGCTGTTCAGGAAACATTTTCCACACTGCAGAATGTGAGAGATAAGTTTTGAGTGGTCTGTAATTTCAGAAACCTCCCAGACAAAGAGTTCCAAAGAGAATGTGAGACCCTGCAAACTACACTGCACTTCAAGGGACACTCAGACGTGGATGGCAAAGAGCTTGAGCAGGAGCTGAAGAATGTCCCTGATCTCCCATCAAAGTCCATGAGTTTGCTCGAGCTGCTGACTTTCACCCGTAATGGCTTCCAAAAATCTACCGTATTCTGTGGATTGCACGCAGAATGGGTTTTACCTTTTCAGTGACTGTAGCTGAAGCAAACTGAAGCTTATTAAAACATAGATGACGTCAACTATGTCACAGGAGCATCGCTCTGCACTTGCCATCATCAGCATCAATCATGCAGTTGCACAACAGTTTTTGATGTAATTTTCAATTTGCATTGATGAAGGCTAGAGCAGTCAAGTTTTAGATTGCACTTCACACTTGTTGTTAATGTTGACGCCAGTTCCAAGCAGGGTGAAAAACCCAAGTTTATGTTCCATGCCTTTTTTGGCTTTCTTCAGGGATTTTCACGCATGGACATTCTTCTTCTTCTCCTTCGGCTTTTCCCTTCAGGGGTCGCCACAGCGAATCACTTGCCTCCATCTAACCCTGTCTTCTGCATCCTCTATTCTCACACCAACAACCTTAATGTCCTCTTTCACTACATCAATAAACCTCCTCTTTGGTCTTCCTGTAGGCCTCCTGCCTGGCAGTTCAAAACTCAGCATCCTCCTATCAATATATTCACTATCTCTCCTCTGGACATGTCCAAACCATCTCAGTCTGGCCTCTCTGACTTTATCTCCAAAACCTCTAACATGTGCTGTCCCTCCGATGTACTCATTCCTGATCCTATCCAACCTGGTCACTCTCAAGGAGAACCTCAGCATCTTCATCTCTGCTACCTCCAGCTCTGTCTCCTGTCTTTTCCTCCATGACACTGTCTCTAGACCAAACAACATCGCTGTTCTCACCACAGTTTTGTACACCTTTCCTTTCATTATAGCTGAAACTCTTCTATCACACGTCACACCTGACACTTTCCTCCACCCGTTCCATTCCGTCTGTACATGCTTCTTCACCTCTTTTCCACATTCTCCATTGCTCTGGACTGTTGACCTTAAGTACTTAAAATCATCCACCTTCTTGATCTCTTTTCCCTGTAACCTTATCACTTTGTGTGTACATTTATGCAGGATAAAAATTTAAGAAATTGATGCATATACAGCTCATAACTACAAACACTTGCATATATTGTTCTCTTTGATCATTCATCCTGATCTGTGTTCAGCCATGTGTGTGACACAAAGGGAAATGCAACTTACAGAGTTCACCGTGCAAACCTTTGTTGTACAAGTAAAGTAAAGTACAAGTTGTAAAGTACCATGATACTTATTGGCTGCCCTAATGATTTCTCACTAATGATTTGTCTTTCATTGGCTATCCCTTGGCTACAGCATATAAGATTGACAAAAGAGAGTTATTAAAAATGAAGATTCCTACTTAGTGGCTCATAGACAGACATGTATCAAAGTTTATTAAACAATAATGACAGTTAAAATGTATGCAAGTCATGACATCATGAACATTACAAATTAATTCAAAGTGTATTCTACCAAACTTATCCCACCATTACTTATACTAAAAGTGAGCAGTACATTTTGTATGCAGAAAGCTACAAAAAGTCAACATAGTGTTGAGCAATGTGTTGCAGCAGCAATGCTGCTACCAACGTCCCCGCTATTCAGTGAAACCTGACACTTCTACAAAAAAAAAAGACAAATATCTGAAAAGCACGGAATATGCCCTGAAACTAAAAGGAACACATACACAAACACACAAATTTACAGGGGCTAAGGGTAATCAATAGCCTCTAGAGACTGGCTGGAGATGAAGTGTTCATTTTTCGAAAGCTCCGATAATGACCTAATACCTTCACTCCATTGTTCACAGAGATCCGTGAGCATTTGTATGTGTGTGTTTTTGTACATACTGTATGTGCCTGTGAGGTTTTGTGTTTATATGTGTGTGTATGTCTGTGCATTTGGCTGCATGTGGAAATGCAGTGCTTCAGCTTAATAGCCAACACAGAAAATGATTCCTATTTTCTCATATGTAGTGGATTAAGAGCTGCTGCGTCCAATGCCTTTTTTCTGATTCACAAAGCACACTCACCACTCAGAAAAAGGGAGAAAAAAATTGTAAAAAGGTAGGATTGTATCAAATATATAATGCATGAAAGAGCAAGGAACATCTCAGAACTGCATTACAAACCTGACCTTGTTTTTTAGTTGCCGCAGTCACTGAGCCAGACATTTACCATGCAAACATCTGGGCATTTCAGGAACAATATAACAAGAGCAGTAGTATGAATGCATGAGAAACACAGAACAACACATCTGTGTCACAAATGCAGATATACGTGATACAGATATGCTTGACAGAGATCTGTATGCAGTATCTGAGGGGGTTATGGTTTTCATGGAAGAGCTCAAACAAAGAAATAGGTTACAATGATGGTTGCATTTATGGGATCCTAATCCTAATCTAGATCTTACTTAATCCCAACCTAGAGCCTATTTAGTTGTGATTAAGGACGTACTTTATAAATATATGTAAGCGCACAACCTTTACCTACCTACTTACCTACCCACCTACCTACCCACCCACCTACCTACCTACCTACCCACCAACTTACCTATCGATCGCTGTTGACTCAACCATTGATTAGCGTTTAAAGTGGATGAAGTGAAAATGTCCTTTTTAATAGTAAAATGTGAAATTAACAGGAAAGGAGTATGGCACAGTTTACCACTGTGATTGTCTCCAGTGTGCAGGAAAGCCTTTTTCACATGGTTAAAGCTGTGGTGTATTTCTGAGCAGTCGTTTGTGTGCTAAATTAACTGACGAGTTGTCTGCCAAACGTCCGCAGTCGGGCTGAATGGGATGACGTGAAAGCATCTGCACTTTCCTTTTTGATCCAAGTCATTGTAATTTTTTGGAGCGTGCTCAACATCATTACCCAATAGTCCCTTGTTTCCCACACACATACTGTGCACTTTACATCTGCATATTTCCCTTCTCCATTTTCTAACTTCATTCACTGCCTGTGATCCACTTACACACACCATTTAGTTTGTTTTGTATCACCTCATATACTCCGAAATATGAATATGCAAGTTAAAGGGGTTTTTTGAGGACAAGCCCTTATGATTCATAGTCTGTCTTTTTTCCTCAAGGGGTGTGTATTTGTGTGTATATATGTACTGTGTATATGTGTGTGTGTGTGTGTGTGTGTGTGTGTGTGTGTGTGTGTGTGTGTGTGTGTGTGTGTGTGTGTGTGTGTGTGTGTGTGTGTGTGTGTGTGTGTGTGTGTCTGCATTCATTTATTCCTTGGTGGTGTCAATACCCTTGGCCAATGGCAATTACCCCTTAGAATTGACGTGTGCATATGTACATATTATCTGATGAATCTGTGCATATCATCTTTTCATAAAATGTCCTAATAAAGCTGCACTTTTCAATTTGTTGCAAAGTGTTCAAGCAATCAGTTCCAAAACTGCACAGATAAAAGCGTGAAATGTTCTACTGATATGGGAGTTCAAGAATCACTTTTGCAAACCTTGATGCTGCAGCATATACTGTATATTTGTATTTGTGTTCTCTTGCCTTTTTAGGCATTCCTTTGGATATATGCAGTATGTGGATATGAGCCTAATTTTGACAGATAAAGGCTGGTAGCCTAGAGGAACAGTCATAGACTGAGGTGGCAGATTTTGTGTAGATAAGGTTTTAGTGGATTCACTTCCAAGCCTAAAAAGGCTTGGAGAAAAGGGAAGCAACCAAGAACAACAGGAGGGTCAGTAATGACAAAAGGAAAAAAATAATGCAGCAGAATAATTCAGTAATGTGTCCCAGAAACTGGTACAGATGCAGAAAGGCTTCACGGCCTCTATGCCATTTATTGATCCAGCCAGTACTCATAATACAGAAGTTATTTCAGGTTGTGGAGGTATAATTTTGTGAAATTTGTTTGGTGCTGTGTAGGCCTTTAACAGAAATTAATGCATCTCATAAATGGTCTGCTGGTGTAATCCTCATAGCCCCTACGGGACAGCAACAACCTGCTTTGACCCTCATAAACACTCACCGTGTTGAGGCACTTGCTCATCTTGTAAAATGCTGCTCTCTCATTAATTCAGCCCAGAGGATGGGAAAAGAGAGAGAGCAATGGAAAGAGAGGGATGGTTAAAATAACTGTCAGCGTAAGGGCAGCTTTTTCCACTCAGTTTCCACTATGCTGATCAAAACAGACCTTCACTCAAACGGTGCTGTTGGAGCAATTGGCCTCGGAGTTGAAGTTCAGGTCCTTTATTATTCAAAAAGTAGAGTATATTTGTGGTGTCTTTCAGTATGCCAGTGGAGTGATACCAGCTGGCCCATCCTCACCCCACAAAGGAAGACAAAGTTGTATTTAAATTATGTTAATGTCCATATTCAGAAGCATTCATATTCTACCTCATTATCATCTGCTCTTTGTTTCTACCTGTTACTGAAGTCAATGACAATGTTAATTGTAATATTACTGCTGTAAGGATAATGTGGCATAGTAACAGCTCTCTGCCTGTGTTCATGGTGATCTAGTCAATGTTTATTGCATTAACTGTCAGCTGTTACCTTCATCAGAAATGATAAATTCTGAGAGTTAAGATAACTGGCTACCATTGGAAGGGGTCAGACCCTTCAATTGGTTTGAGTGTGACAGGAGTAGTAAACCAGGTGCTGTAAAAACAGGAGCTGCATTAATTATACTCTTTTCTATTAATACCCATTTTGGTCTCTAACTGCACACACGATTGCTGCAATACAGTTCTGTTTCTCTCTTTGTGTTTGTTCTACTGATCATCATCTAAATATTTTATGCAGTCGCTGTAAAACAAAAATGTAATCTTTTGGTTTGCATGTACAACTCCTGCTTTTTAATGGTTCACCATTACAGACAGTTTCTTATACAATTTTGTTGATAATAGGATGAGAACAATCAAATGAGGACACATCCACTGTACCAACAGCAAGAAGTATGTGTCCATTGTTTATCTTTTTTCTGAAATAAGCTTATGACTGCATAATTTATTTGAAATATCACAAAGCAATAAGTGACGAGCTTTGATGAAATGTATCTGAAATTTGTAAATAACGCCAAATTGCTCAAAGTTTGGTTAAAATGTGAGGAATTATTCTTGAATAACCGTGTGAATGAATAAAATATAGTACATTATGAGTACTGGTTGGCATTCTCATAACAGATGAAAAGTTGTGTGTGAAATGACGAGAAAAAAAACCTATAAATTATTTTGTTGGATCTTTTCCTACCTATTAAACCCAAAGCAGTGCATTTGTTGAGAAAAAGAGTTAAAACCAGTGACACATCTCTATAGTTTGCATTGTGTTGTCTATACTGTTGTCTGTAGAGAATTACAAATCCAAAACAAATTGCAATATAGATACTGGATTGTGATAAAAGACATTCTTATATTATTTTTTTGGATGTATCACCCACCTCTGGGTAGCATGTGAACTAGAACAAATACACCACTGGAAATTGCTATTACATTTTCTCAATCTTTAATTATTTTGACTTTTGTTCCCATTCATGACAGTCTCTGATATTTTAAGATGTTTTTTTATTAACTCCACAGAGGGAAATTCTTCACCTCCTTTTGACCGAGTCTTGTATGAGAAAAAAATGTATTCAAATACTGAAAAAAGACTCTTAGAGTTGCATCTGCTGGTCGTTCCAGCAGAGGAACTTCAAAAATCAAGTACAATTTTTTGTCATCATTCTGAGAAAACAAATGTGTCTTTAATGTCAAACCACAGCACATTACTTTGAGGCCAGAAAGCCTGACAAAAAATGACCTTGAGTCTGCGAATCAGTAAGACTCTTAAGAAAAAGTGTTGAGGAAAGGGAGAATCAAACAAGATGGAGAGGAACTCTTCCTAAAATGCCTGTATGAATTTAGTCCAGTTTGCATGCTTTGGACAGTGACTAAGTCAAAGAGTAAATGTCAGGCAGGGAGATGGAGAGACAGAAATCGATAAGTTCACACTTCATGTATTAACCCATTGATCTAATTTGTAATGTAAACCTAAGTCTGTGAATCCAAAAAGAGAATAACTGGTTAGCAGTCTATTAAAACTGCTTAACAACTACTCATCCTCTTTCTGTTTGCTCCCTTCATTATGACTGTATACAAACCTTTTGCATTGCTCTTGCTCTTGCACTCCTAACTTTCTGCACACAAAAGACATTTTGCATAATGATTAGGAGCAACTGGCAGCTACACTCTAAAAAATAATACGGCATGTTACCTAATTCAAACAGTGAAACATATTTACACTTACAAATATTGAGTAGATATGAAAGCTCTCAAATCTGTTGAAACAAAACCTGAGTCATGAGTAAAATCTAGGCAATATTTTCTACTACATCTGAACGAATTGATTCAATTACCTACAGAAATTGAGTAAATGTAACTGAATCTGGGGGGGTTGCACCCCAAATTGAGGGGGGGTAGCACTTTGCTCGAGGGTGCCTTGGCAGTGGAGCTGACACCACCCACTGTCAGATCAAACTCTGAGGGATGTCCTGGCGGGAGCAGGATTTGAACCACTGATGGTTGGGTGATCTGTCTTTAAGACATCTGCTCTACCACTGAGCCACTGCCAGAGTGAGAAAACGGCGCCCCAAAATCTTAAAAAGGTGGAATCGGTTCCTTTCTGTTTACTTGATGTCTTTCAGTTGCTAGTTACATCTCCAATAAAATTGAGTTGACTTGTTTAATAATTGCACTTATTAAATCTAACTGATATTTGTTAATATATTCTCAAAAAGGTTGGTGAAAAATACACTTATTATTACAAATATTTAAACCATGTAATCTGTGAGTCAAATGATACTTTATTTTAAGTAAGTAAACTTAATTTAGACGTGTCTATTTCACACAAATATTCCTGTTGGAGTTTTACTAATTAATTTTGATGTAGTCAAATCAAATACTCATCACGATGATATTCAGAATTTTTATTGAGCATTCATAACTATATATAAGTGTCACATTTACTAGGTCCTTAAACATTTTTTAGAGTGTAGTGGCTGGAAGCTGCATAAAACAGATTGCTGACAGTGGGTCTGATGAAGATGGCAATGTCCTGGTTGGTGTCTTGGAGTATCGGCCTTCCTCCTAAATGTCAATGAACTTTGCCTCCATGTCCAACAGCATGTTTTAAAAGACAAATAGTCTATTCACTCAACAGTCCACTGAAGCATGAGTGAGTGCGAGTTCTCCAGTATGAACAAATAATTTGATTAATGATTATGTCTAAGTAAAGTTTATATATTATATTTTATTATGTGAAGGACCTTAAACATTTGTGTTCGATTTTGTGTTCAAAATTTGCTAAAGGTTATGCTGAAGCATTAAAGTGCTTCAGAAGAAGAAGAAGATTTTTTTGCAAAAACACTTCAATCACATTCAGAACATTTTACAATTTTTCATTAGATGAAAGTACTGAAGTGCTTCAAAAACGCTAAAAACCAATAAGTAAAAGGAAATACAATTTAAAAATAAGTGCATTATATCAGGAAGTTTGCAAAAGTGAGGTGATCATCAACTAAAGTGCATAGGACATTTAAGAAGAAGAAGAAGAAGAAAGTCTTGGTCACACACTGGGTAGCTTTCATAACATATGCGTTACATGTACAGTATAGTGTATTTTGTCATGTTATTGTAGATATATACTGTAGGTAGTAGATATAATGATTAACAAAAATATACTGTTTAACAAAAACAGCACAGCACACTGACACATCATAAAATTGCAAGTCTCTAAGGATTTTTTTGAAGACACATACTATGAACTATGCTCAGTTATGGTCGCTGAATGGACCGGCATAAATGTCTCAGAACTGCTCAAGGTTAATACAAGAAAAACCAAACCTGGCCATGTGTGTTACTGTGTGACAGCAGGATCTGAAAACAGGCACACATCAGTGGAGGCAATAGAGGTAATAGGATCAAGACTACCCATATGGCCCACATCCCAACTCGCCACAGGCTATTAATAACACCTCAATAGCCACTAATGTTGAGTTACTAATTCTGCCCCTTCTCAAAGAGGCTTTACTGTGCTAATGCAGTCAAAGGATGACACTTTGTTATCACTTGACTTAAACTGATTTTGACAATAAAATAATTTTAAAGTAAAGCTTCATTTGTATTTTTGCAAATACAAATTTGGTTGAGTAGGTTTAACTGGACAATGTTTTGATGGTGTTCAAGGCAGGTGGATAACAAATAGAGAAAAGAGGTCTAGCTATCTCAAACTGATTTGTATGATTCAGGCTGGGACAAATGACAATGTTTTTAATTTTAATTGTTGAGACATTGCAAGAGAATCACAGAGAAACATGAATAGATCCATACCACTTGAGATTTTTATTTTTTTTATTTTTTATAGCATATGCTTGATGATGACCTTTTTGAATAGGAGAGTCGGAAGACGCGGGCCGAGAGGGGTCCTTCTTGAGGTTTCAGCTCAAAGTATTTCAGTTAAAAATTTTCTATCTGTGCCAAAAGCTGGAGATAAGAATTACAAATCTTTTCCTTTCAGCTTTTTCCCTGCAGGGGTCGCCCTTATGCTCACGAATCAATTGCCTCCATCTAAAAAATTTTTTAGGAAAATTAAAAATCATAAATAAAAGGAGAAAATTATCTTAATCCTGCCCAAATATTCTTGCATTCAGAAATAAACACTGAAACCTCCACCAATAAACAGTACTTTCCGCACTCTTAGGTGCACTGGATTATACGGCGCACCTTCAATGAATGGCCTATTAAAAGAAAAACATACATAGGCACACTGGATTATAAAGCGCACTGGATTATAAAAACCATCTGAGAACTCATCTTCAATGAATGGTCTATTTTCAAACTTTTTTCATCTATAAGGCACACTGGATTATGAGGTGCACCGTCGGCTTTTTTAGTGCAGAAAATGCTGTATTTCTCAATACTAACACTACAAAATATTTCAAGAACATATTAATGTTGGGGTGCTGTAGTCTCAACTTTTGCTAAATCAACCCACCAAGAGCTGAGGTGGAGTAACACTGGAAGGGCATATGGGAAAGAGAAGCATCACACAACACTGATGCCCAGTGGCTAGTGGACCTGAGAACTAACCACAGCAGCCTCCCAGAACAAGAACCAGTAACCATATCAATAACAGACATCCAAGAAAGAGTGTCCTCTTGGATAAGAGGTGTAACTTCTAAAAGAAAATTTCTTGAAGACCAGCGAATTGATTTAAACAACTTTGGATTACCATGACCTGGGCGAATGAGAACCTACACAGACAAGAGGAAAGGGTACCATTCACTTAAAAGTGGAAGGAACATGAAAAGAATCCATCATGATGAATTTACAGTCTTGTCTGATGCCTGTACTTTCTGCAGAAATCAGTATAGCTTCAAAGGCAGGTTCTGATAACATCTACAATGACAGATTTCATGACAACGCCAGCACAATTGAGAAAAATCTCCCACACTCTCCTCTCTCCATCATCACTAATACACAGTGATCAAATTCAACTCAAAACAATAGAAGGCAGATATCTGTGCAGTCAATAGCTCCAAAAGTTGGCAACTTGTTTAAAATGATTTAGATGAATAAATACAGCAGTATGACAGGTAAGAGGAAAACCAGTAAGGAATGAACAGTCTCTTTAAGTGACAGCTTCCTGTAAGTCCCTCAGGTCCATTACTAGCTTGAGGTCAATAAGACAGGGGAAAAGGGCCAAAGAAAGGGAGACCTCTAATGTAACATGCAGTTGACCTGCAATGCTGAGTCTTGATATTTGTATGCCAAATGTCAGTGTGCTCCATAGCAATACGATAACGAAGGCTGCACGCAGAGGGAATGCCAAATGAGACATCTAACGCAGAGGAAAGCTCAGAAACTGAGGAGAGAACTAAGGCATGTAATTAAATTAGACATAGATGGAAAGACTGCTTGCCAGCTCTGTACTTCAGTACTCTTACTTATCTAGGCTGTGAAAACGCAGATGGACATAACATCTGAATAGAACAGAATTCTCAACATATTCTGTGCAATATTGTCAGAATGTTTTGTCCTCAACTACAGCAGGTTTGTCAGTTTGTGGGGAATGTGTTTTAAGTAACCCTGTTAAGCCGCATTTTGTAATAATGGTGCACTTTATAATAAATAGTCCAAAATGTAATAACTTTTTCATTTCATTTTGTAATAAAGCCGCATTTTGTATTAAACTACTGCATTTTGTAATAAACTGCCCCAACACATTTTGTAATAAATTTTGCCACATTATGTAATAACTTATGACATTTTGGACGTTTATTACAAAATGCACCGTTATTACAAAATGCGGCTCAACAAACCCTAAGATGAAGTTTGCAGGCCCTGCTTTTATTAAAGCAATTGATGGTGCCATCAAGTTTAAACTCAAAAGTATAATTTATGTCCCATTTATCAATTCTTGATGTTGGCACGACAATAGACTGTGAAAGATTTTTGTTATAACAATAATACCATATATAGGCCCAAGTTTGTTCCACTAATGCAGTAATCTATATTATTTACCAGTTACTATTTAGAATAACAATTAAATTCAAAACTATATACATAAAAGAAGGCTGTGTTGTCACTATGAGGTAAAAACTTTTGAACATACGTATGGGTAGCTTGTCGAAAAAACTTGGATAAAGTTTTTCAAAGATTATAATGAATTAAAAATATACGTAGATCCAAGTTAAATGTATTTTGAATTAATTCAGTATTTATTTTGTTATTACTGATCTGTGATCTGTTCTCACACTTCTCTTCTCGTGGGTCTGACTAATGACATCAATCCTTCCTCTCTTAACTATGCCAGGAAACAGGATAACAGATTAACAAGGTAACTAATTAAGAAGATCTGTGTGCAAACTGCAAAGAGCTTTACCTGAAAAAGCTTAGAGAAAGTCAGTAGCATGGACGTAGGCATTTTTAGATGCTCAACCATACCTAATTTTTATATAGGTACCCTTAAAATTCATAACAATATGATACACAAAATGATTATAGTGTAGTTATTTTTAGAGATCATTTTAGCCTTCCAATATTTCATTTTGAGAAAGTTATTAGAGATTGTATAAGCACCTATAAGTTCAAACAATGGCAGAGAAAAAGTACAAAGTTTAATGAATTTCATGCTACAGATTCAAAAGGCAGATAGCTCAAACTTTAGGCAATTAAAATTCTGAGTCCTGAAGATGTCAACCTGATAGAGAGAGAAGACAAAGCTATAAATATATTTTTTGCTGAGTCAACAATGAAGCAGATAGCAGCAGACAATGTGAGTAAAGTTATCAAAGAGATCACAAATTGAAACTTCCAGAATCAATAATTTTTAGTCAAACATCAAAACACTGTTTCTTTCCCACAGCACAAACAGAAAAAAGACCTATATTCTCATTAAAACAAGTTTTTCTCAGAGCAGGATGGTCTCATTCTAAATCCAAAAATATGGATAAGAAAGTGCTTTACTTTGGAAATGGATAATAACTTTACTATCATGCTGTAAAGCCTCACCAAAATCATTCTACACATCAATGGAATACTGTTGGCTATGCTACAGTAACAAATTATACGACCTCTCTTTTACAAGGGGTTAGATGGGTGCTCATCCTATTCGAAAAAGTGAAGGCATAAATGAATTCAACAACTATAATGGATTTTTTAATGACCTTGGGCTACCTGCCACTCCAGAAAAAGTACTGGTTTCTTTCTTGCCATCATGACAAAGAGTATAGGTGATACTTCTATAGCATTTACACAACGTGACTCATGCACTCTTTCCATTACTGAAACCTCTGAATGTTTTCAAAGCTGTTTTAGTTTCTGATTGTTTTCTCTTACCGGTTTTCCGTTGCTCAGGTGCACAGAATGCAGGGATATCCTGATTGGACAGTGACTGAACATGTGTGATGCTTTTCTGTTTGTTCCATGATCGGGTGGACTGTCCTTGTGTGACTCACAGTCTGAAACAGCCTATTTTGAACATTCCTCCTCACATCTACTTTGCTTTGTAAATTCATGGTCATTATGATTGAGACTTTGCCTCAGGTTTGGTACATTATTTTTAGGCACCAGGATAGGCCGCCAACCTAATCGCACGCTTCTGAAGGGAGCATTGCGCAGCTAATTGAATAGAGGTTTGCTAATGTTGAAAGGGTTGAATATGTCTGCAGCAGTGTTCCCTCTAAAATGGGCACCTGCGCAATTTTGCACTGCTCGCACAGTCTCAGCGCACAAGAAATGTATGCTGCACATAAAATAAATTTTGATATAAACGTATATATGTATCATGTCTTCCAGAATAGGACCCTAAGCCAGGCCACTACTGAACCTCACCAGCCAAAGCAGCACTCTTCCCATGGCTAAAGCAGGACCCACACATATGACACACCGCACAACTCATGAAGAACAAGGTTTTTGTCTTTTTCATTTGAAGTGTGCCAAATCACTTATATTTAAAAGTAAACTAGTGAAAATTGCCACTGTAATTTCATTATTTTAATAAACCATGTATCTTTCTATGATCCAAGGTTTTAAAGTGTGATACTGGTGTGTGCCCACAGTGCGCACATCTGATGTTGGTCACAGTGGTTTGTGAGGTTTGTCCTGACACATTAAAAATTAGAGGGAACATTGGTCTGCAGAGTTCCATTTTTCCTTTTCTTGAAAATAATTTTGAGGGGTGAAGCACATATTGCACTGATAATTCCTTAAATAATTATTATTGCGGTAAATTAAAATGGAAGTGTTAACCAGTGAAATTAGTGACTTAAATAGGGACTTTAACTATTTTTTGGGGACTGTTTGTATTTCCCGCAGTGCACTAGCGTTGTGCCCAGAGTGTTCCCCACCTCACGCGGTGGTAATCTGAAGATGACTGACTGACTGTATTTCAAATTCCCATGAAATCCAAAGCCTTCCAAAGTTCTGCTCTTAAAAATCACCCCTGACTTCAAAGATGAGCACTTGCAACTGATCACACACTTCAGAATAAAATCAATGGGTAGTTTTCAGGGATATCTGATAGATGGGGGAGTGTTTCCATGAAAACACACTGCTACTGTTCAAGATCTTCACACTTAATTCACTCTTTAATAGGGATGAGTGAGTACACCACTATCTGTGTCTGTATCTGTATCTGTTCAACCATCGGGCGGGGCTTAAACCGGAAGTGAGTGTGGTTTAACTGGAAATGGGTGGGGCTTAAATATACATCATTTTAAGTGTGAAATTGATATAGATTGATCAGATGTTGCTATAGTTTATTTTAAAACTATCTACAGAACAGCCTCAAAATTGAGATTCAATCAATGTTTTTGATCACAAAAGTAAGAAAACTATTGACAAAACAAGTTTTTTATGAACTCAGAACGTGAATATTATTAAGTGTATGAATGGATGTTTACAGAACAGCCTCAGAATTGAGATTCAATGCTTCTGATCACAATAGTAAAGAAACTCTTTACAGAACATGAAGTGCATTAATGAATACAACACATGCAATAGGAAATTATGAACTACGAAGTATGCATGAACAAGAATTGTCATATTGAACACAGCTTTCTAATTTTTTCATTTTAATTTTTTTTTAATTTTTATAATCAAACGTTTTAAAATTATTTATTTATTTTTACCACCTAATGTTCTTGCAATTTTTTTTCACACAAAGTTAAACAAAGTTTATTTTAAAAAAAAAGGTATTGGCTAGTTTTACTCGTATCGTGGTCGCACTTGTCAAAAATGTGTTATTTTTGCTGGATCCTTGTCTGAAACGAGTGCCTGACTCAATCCTACTCTTTGCCCAATCATAAAATATTTTGGGCAGCCTATTTTATGCTGAACGTTTCTTTCATTGTTAAGGTTAGGTATAAATAAGCTAACAGCTGGCCTAGAGGTCTTTAGGATGATTTGGAAACCCATTCCCATTTGCTTGACTGTGAAGCTAGTCCAGACAATCTGTGCTTTAGTGTTGAAAAGGTCAAATTACACATCTTAAAATACTCGGCTTACAGTAGGACCATCTTCCGTAGGCCCAGATTTTCTGTGTCTTTAATTCTTGTGTTTAAAATACAGCATTGCAGTGGAGTTTGACAAGATAGGAAATGAAGCTGTGTTCATCATTGCCTAGGCAATGCTTTGTTTGTGATTTGTTTCCTTTCAGGGATTCATAGCCACAGTCTTTAGAAGGTTGCATAACTGTCTATGAATGGAACAACAAACAGCTCAAACAGCTGAACTCATTTATTAAAACCTCTTTCGGTGCTTGGTTCTAATAAAAGTGGCAAAAGTAAGGATATGGGTTGAAAATCTTTCAGCTTCTAGAGAAAAATCATCTCTGACACTTGTGAAATTGCAAATCACAGAGTCTGTATGAGTGTTTGACTGTGTGAGTGGTCGAGAGTGTGAGTTGTGTGTCTGAAAGGATGAACAGCGAACATAGTTTTTACATACAAAACAACAAATCACAGGGGTCACCTGTGTGCGGCTTTGTGTATCCTCATCTTTTAAAACACATTTTGAAAAACAGAAAAATGGTAAACGCAACCAACTATTATTGCAATTCACACAAAGAGCTCTCAAACTAGTCATTTAAAATAATTTTAATCACATTAATTAATAAGGAATGATATTCACCACAAAATTATACATCTTCTAGAGCATGTATTTGCAGTGACCTGTTATTATTTTCTCCTCATAAACTACAATTAGAAATGAGTGACAACTTTGCATAATAATGGTATCTTTGACAACAACGGAAATGCAATGCATTGCGGCCCTTGGCTCAGTGGTAGAGCCGGCAGTAGAGCAGGTCGTCCAATGTTTCAAGATCGACAGTTCGATTCTCACCCAAAAACACCTGGAGTGTCAGCTGATAGTGGGAGGTGTCAGCTCACCTCCGAAGCACTGCTGAGGCCTTGAGGAAGGTGCCGTCCACAAAGGGGCTGTCTGCCACTCTACCCCCCCCTATATGTGTACAGGTTCCTTGTGTGTCATTGTGTGTTCAGGGCCTGTACGCACTAATATATATGCATGTGTACTAACTAGAGTGTGCCACTAATTTCCCTGCGGGGATTAATTCAGTGTATAAAATAAAAAAATAATGATAATAATTTTAATTCTTGTCCTCCGGAGCAGAAGAATGAGCATGACTGACCTTGACTAGGGCTGAGTGGATGTAGGGTTGCTGGAAGGTCACGAATCAAGAATGGACCTGATTCTGTGTTTTATTATGATTCACCTTGCATCCGAAGGCAGCCTGTAATGAGACGGGATATGTGAGAATATGATACGGTTTAAATGCTATATAATGAGAAGACCCACAACACCCTCTCAAATGGCTCACTGTGACTGAAATGATTGAAATGCCCTGAGTATCATTTATTGGCTTATTTCGCCTTTAGTGCTCAGCTGGCTCCATAAGGCAAGCAGAGAGGGGAAGTTGAGTGCATGGCCATTGAACAGTGGGCCAGTATATGGAGACAGATGTCTGTATGGGCCCAATGTTAGCCTTGGCAGAAGACCCTCCGCAATAGATCTGTTATGTGGCAAACTGTTCCTGCTCAGAGACATGGGGCCACTAAAACAAACACCAATACAGACATTCCCCTGTGTCGCCTTGGCAGGAGTTGCCCTCTCCTGCCCTCCAGTCCACATCCTCTGCCTCTACTCTCTTCTCCACCGCACTCTCTCTCTCTTCCTGTCTCCAAATCACTGCTGATCTGATGTCCAGCAAACAGTGGAAAAGCCCTTTTTACAGTGACAATAGAAGACAGAAAAGTAGTGGAGGCTTAGGAGGAGGAGATTAAAGGCTTTAGCAAAAACTCCTCAGAAGGAAGATAATGGTGCAACTTCGCAGTGAAAACACAGTGGTAGAGTTAAAAGGAGATGAAAATAAACTCCTGTAAAAAAACAACCACGTCAAAATTATTTAGCATATTTTTTACTATTTTCATTGAACAAATACAGGTGAAATGAACAACAATTTTATAAATATAAGGGTCAGTTTCAGTATGGTAGAGGCATTCCCTAGATTTTTTTTCTGGATCCTGGTCCAGATGGCTTCAGGTGAGAAGCAAGGTACACCCTGGTGCACCCACACCGTTCTTGGCAGGGTGACCAATAAAATATATTTTTTTAACTTTCACATACATTAATGAAAAGAGGGTGCATCCCAAAATGTCAAGAAATTGTTCTTGTCCTATGAAGTGTTGTAGTTGAGAAGAAAAAAGAATATATTAAATTATCAATGTCAAATAGTTTACAAATAATGTCAGCATTTTTTTGTCAAGTAAATTCGATCTATAAATTAAGTTTGAGTCTTAATCCTAGTTCCACTGTAATTCCACTGTAATTCCGGCACTTCTTGCCTTTACTAGATTTGCTATTAGAGAAAAAGTACCTAGTAGCTAAAAAATCTGTATCATGTGAAACGTTACAGACCACTGATTAGTATATGCACGGCACACACGGATTGTCCTGCATCAGAATGCAGCCAATGTTAAATCAATTACCAGACCACTCAAACTAACATACAGAGAGCCCTCATTACAGATTTTTGGTAGGTAGTCACGTGATACCGTACGCGCATTCTTTTGGCTGATGGCATCCGGAAGTGTGCTACCTTCCCTGAGTCTGGGAACGCACCGCACTTCCATGAGACACAAAAGTGCTTTAAACAGGCGACAAGAGGGTGGGCAAAGGTAAAACAGATAGAAGGTCGTTTAATACGAGTATGGGGAGGGTTCTACCAATATACTCTATATGTATATATTTTATGTATATAGGGGATATATATGTATATGTATATATATCCCTTTTTTTAAAGGAAGGTGTGATTGCTCCGTCTTTAATAGCTGCAGAGAGAATCACGAGTCCTGTTGAAAGCTACATCATAGTAGTTTTCTTGGTGTCCACCCGACATTAGGAGGTACATATCTAACTACAGTAAAAATTAACATTTTGACAGTGTAGTTTTACAAAATACACCACTTCAGTTTTATGAATGCTTTGTGTAACATCAACATGTTGATTATTATGTCTTTCCATCAATTAAGATTTCACAATTTTAAGCATGTAAATATAATTTCGGATGAAGTGCTCCAGCCGTGATGTAAAGTTGTAATAGACTAACATGAGGATTATTGTATAATATTCTAAATACAAACTGTCACGTAAATGAACTGTAGATGTAAATGAAGCATGATCACTGCTATTGACTGGGGGGCACCCCAGAGTGAGACCAAGGCAGTTGATGAGTGTCTATACTGAAGATATTGACCAGTACTTGTCACGCTCAATGGAAACAATCTCATTGAGAATAACGAGCCATCGCAGTACAAAGAGGAAACACAATATCACATGACATCCTCTCTGTGTGAAGTTTATATTCCACACACAGCTGCTACAGAGACAAACGGGGAGAACAAATTAATGAATAGAGAATGACACAGGGCATAAAGAGGGATCAGCATGTAAATGAGAAAGAGAGAGGTGGAGAGATAAATAGAAATAGATGCACCTGGTAGGGAGAGGTTGATTAATTGTTTGGGAAGAGGAGGAAAATAAAATAGGCAATAGAAAGTAGGACGATTATGGGTTGCATTGGGATGTGGATGTGTGGATAAAATGAAGAAGATAACTTGAAGTCAGAGGGTGGAGTGTAAAGGAATGAGGGATTGAGCAGCAAAGAAAGTGAGAGTTTTGAGGAGGGAAACATTGCAAACTAAATCACAGAATTCATCTTCTGGTTTCAAACAAACCCGAGTGTCTCCCTCTGATGATCCATCATCAGGCATTCCTACATTCCACCTGCTAGATCAGAGAGTGTGTAGTCCTGGGTGAATGAACAGCCTGATAAATGAAGGTCAAAACTAGACAAAGTGCCCACTCTAAAACCGCTGCTGTGGGGCCACAAGGGCCAGGTGAACCATTTACTGCAGTATGGCTTGAAAGTACCTGTTCAAACAGTTGGTCTTTGTCTCATCTCTCAGTTGTGTTTAGAATTTTGTTTCAATCAGTTGAATTAATTAACAAAAAAGAAGTTTATTTTGTGTTCACCTTGTCCCAGATGCACCGCAGTTTGTCATAGCCAGAGATGATGGGTGCGAACAGCTGTTGCTGTACATATATTGGACTTTTGTGTGTGTGTGTGTGTGTGTGTGTGTGTGTGTGTGTGTGTGTGTGTGTGTGTGTGTGTGTGTGTGTGTGTGTGTGTGTGTGTGTGTGTGTGTGTGTGTGTGTTTGTGTAATGCAGAGAGGTAGATATCTGCAGCTTAGTGTTCAGTTATGCAGAACACTGAAACACTAATCAAACAGAAAGACAATCCGCCATGACTACAAGCTGGAGCAATTGCTGTCACACATTTGATGGGCTTCAGTTTCCTGTCTATCTCTGTAGAAATACAGC